>NW_007728542.1:27362-46320 GCF_000696425.1 Galeopterus variegatus | reverse complement strand
CCCCCCCCGAGGCTGGCCGGGGCCTTCCCACGCTCCCACCCCCGTCTGAGAACTGCGGGAAGAGTGGGCCTTATATGCTGGTCCACAGGGCCCGGGGTGCTCCGTGTTGAGGTAAGCAAATAGCACGTCCCACCGGGGAGCCACGTCAGACAGAGATGACTGACCCGCCCACCTTATGCCGGTCTTTTCTGCCCCACCCTAGAAAATGGAGGCAGCTCTGTTGTGGGCGCCCAGCCTGGTGTGATGGGCGGTGGCCAGGCGGGCGAGGGGGAGTCGGGCTTCGCCCCGCAAGTGGGATTTTGCTGGGGGTGACTCACGGAGACCGCAGGGTCCGGCGTGTTTCCGCGTGTTTCAGGTCGCCTCTGCGCGCAGTTCCTCTGCTGACTCTCCCGGCCTTTTCCGTGTGGGCTGCCAATATTGTTCCCGCAGCCGGACCTGGGCACCCCCAGGAGTCCTTCTCCGTGTCGGCTCCAAAACCTCGAACCCGCTGCCGCTTATTTGTCGATGTAGGATCGTTGTTGAAAGATTTATTCGTCCTTTGTTGCTTTTGGAAATGCAGTCAATACTCTGGTATCACAGCACACAGCTCTCAGGATCGCGCTGTTTCCTGACGCGGGCGCTCCAGACCCGTCGCCATTTTTCAAAAGGTAATTTTTCTTAATTGACAAAGCAGTCATCAAGAAACTCAGTAAAGAAAATGATTTTACTCAATTGCACAGTGGACAGTTCACGAAGAAAGAAATTAAAATGGCAAAAAAAAAAAAGAATGTAAATTCTGAAAATAATGAGATATTATTTCTCCTATGAGATTAAAAAAAAATAGAGGTCTGGAAATATCCATATTGGCAAGAGCACAGGAAAATGGGCACTGTCGAGCATTCTTGATGGGAAGATAAGTGGACAAGACCTTTTGAAGAGAGATTTATCAATATCAACCAAAATGTTAAATACGCATACTGCACTGTTAGAAATTTTTTCTATAGATATGCTCAGGAATATACACCAAGATACAGGTACAAAAGCATGGTCTGTGACCACACACACGCACACACACACGCACACTATTAGTCTGATTCTGTTGCTTGTAACAGAATACCTGAAACTGGGTAAATTACAAATAAATGAAATTTAGTTCTTACATTTTGGAAATTGGGAAATCCAAGGTCCAGGTAACACATCTGGTGAGGACCTCCTACTTGGTGGTGGCTCCTTACAGCCACACAGCTTATCACATGGTGAGAGAATGGGCTGAGCTAGAGAGAGCTAACCTTCTCACTTGCCCTCCTTATAAAGCCATCAAAATCAAGCCTGCTACTCCATTAATGCAAAGTTCGTTCACTAGGGCACAGTCCTCACCATCTAATCACCTCTTAAAGGCCCCACCTTTCCTTGGTCCAGAATGATTTTATTTCATCTCCACTCTGTTCATTTATTCACTCTTTTGTTAATTCAACAAACATTTATTTAGCACCTTAATTTATTCAGATACCACATTCAGCGGTGGAGTATTGGGCTGGCCGGTCAGCTCAGTCAGTTAGACTGCAGTGCTGTAACACCACGGTCAAGGGTTTAAATCCCCATGCCAATTGCAAAAAAAAAAAAAACCCCAAAAAACTAGAGTGTAGAAAGATTCACTACATAAAAGCAGATTTTCCGTCAGTGCACAGCCCACTGCATAGGACAGACACTTAAACAGTGAAGACCCAGCCTGTGAAGCTGCAGAAGTCCACGCTGCTCCTCCCACAGGCTTCTGCTGATGCCACTCTCTACAGGCCCACGCACCTTCCACCTCCATTACAAGGCTGTTGCCTTAACTTAGACTGTGAAAGTCCTGGGTCTGTCTCTTGCATCAAATTGCAAGTTGCTTGCGTACTGGGGACCAGAGCCTCTCATTTTCTTCACTTCACACAGTACCTGACACTTTCCAGAACCCCACTAAATGTCCATTGGGTTGAACTAGATGAGCCTTCAATTAGGCCCTTATTCTGAGTGCATTAAACACATCTCGCCATCACATGGACTGCGCTGAAGCATCCTTGGGGTGGTGCCTTCACCCCCCTCAACTTTAGACAGCACTCCCCTACACTATGTCACCAAGCAAGGACATGAAGCCCAGGGAAACAGCTAGGCGCATCACGCATCTGATGAGATTTAGACTGACAAAGGATGACCTGAGGCCTTTTAGATAAATAAAAATAGCCAACCTAATAATACTTCTTTTGGGTTTGTTTTACAAAATACAGTCCTCACTTCACCTCCTCCAATGCAGCTGTGTGGCCCTTTCTTCCGTATGCTTGGTCACAACCTAGGTTAGCAAGCCCAGCAATAGCCTAGGCTGTTGCCAGCTACAGAGCTGGAGGTGGGACTGGACTAGGCCGAGAGGAAGGAAGGGAGGCTAAGGAAGGACAGAGAAAGGCTTCATAATAACAAGGGAGTCAGATCCCTTCCGCCCCCCGGCCACCAAGAAAGTAAAAACACAAGGGGGGACCAGATAAGGAATAAAAAGCAGAGCACATTAAGTCCAATTACTTAAAGCAATCTTCCCAAGGCTAACTATGGAAAACAAAATCCTCTCTACCTTCAGGGTTATTTATTTTATTTTTTTTAATTTTTATTTTTTGATCTTTTCTAACCTTCAGTTTTATGGGCAGAGACTGAACCACACGGGACACACACATCATCAGAGGCCAGAGCTCTCCTACTCTCTCCTTGACATGGTTGCAAGAGGGGATCACTCAGACCCCAAGATCTCCTCTTTCACCATGAGAGGGTTTCCTTATCTGGGGTGTGTCCCACTACCAGGCATCCTACTACAGCCCTGCCCTGGAAAGTTCTATACACACAGTGTGACCTCCTGCTGAGAGTCACACATCTGCTCATCTCACGCCTCGCTGGAAATTCCATCTCACATCCCACTCACCTAGACAGGGCCTGTGTGCCTGACTGAGCCATTTCAGAAACGCAAAGCAGCATTTAGGGTTTATCTCCTCCAAAGGAAAAAAAATTATTTTTTTAAATTGGATGTTGATGGAATTTGGTGTCAGAGAACATATCTCACTGGGTTATTAAGCTCAGATTTAAAAAATGTTCATGAAAACACCGTGTAAGTGGTTAGGCTCTATGTGAATGCTTCCCACAGCCAAGAATCCTACAGCTCTGCCTCTGGAATGTTCTGTAGTCATAGGTTATTATTATCATCCTGCCTACCGCTCTAGCTGGTTACCGGCATCATCCTCTATATTTAGATAAATCCTTCTCCATCTTAAATTTCCCCCAAACAAAACAATATGAAAATTGTTCAAAAAATCAATGCTCATTTGTACAGTTCTTCGCACACACATACTGAAAAACTACAGGCAAAAAATACAGGTGTCTTTCCTGGTAAACCACCTTCCATAATCACGAGCTACGTGGGCTGCATGAACTCCGCAGGGTCGGGGGCTCTTGCAGATACAGTCTTCCTGCTTAGCTGGGCACAGCAGCCTGATACCTCTCCAAGTTCAGAAAGCTCACTCAACTTTAAAATGCTGAAGTGCGAATGTATAACTGGGCCTGAAAGGGACTGTGGCTGCCAGCTCTGCCTCTCATGGTGGCCTCTGGTCAGCTGCTGTGCTCGTGCCCAGGCTTGACCCCCAGGTGCCTGCAGGACATTGGTGGGGGGGGTTCTACTGTGCCCCAGAAATGTATAACCACACTGACGCCAAAACCAAGAGCCTAGAGCCTGCGTGACCTTCCTGCATACCGCCAGGGATGTAAGACACAGCTCTGAATGTCACACATGAGAGAATAGGAGACTTTTTACCATACAGGCTCAGGAAGCACCACGCTTGGTGTATCGGTTTCCTACAGCTGCCATAACAAATCAGGTGGCTTAAAACAACAGAATGTATTCTCTGCCAGTTCTGGAGGAAGGAAATTCTGGAGGTGACATCAAGGTGTCAGCGTGGCGGAGCCTCACTCCCCATAAAGGCTCTAGTAGAGGACCCTTCCTTGCCTCTCCCAGCTTCCGGTTCCTCGGCCTGTGGCAACATAACTCCAGTCTCTGTGTCTGCCTTTTGCCATGTGTCTCTCTGTTAAATATCTTTTTTTTCTCTTATAAGGCTACCAGTCATTGGATTTAGGCCTCACCCTAAATCCACAATAATTTCATCTTAAGATCTTTAACTTAATTACATCTACAAAGACACTATTTTCCAAATAAGGTCATATGCACAAGTACCAGGGGTTAGGACTTGGACGCATCTTTTTGGAGGCCACATTCAACCTCTATAGTAAGTAGAAAATAAGCTCCTGCTGGAGGGAAGGGACGCACGCCTGCCACTCTCCTTCCACTGGCATCAAACTTTTCAAGCACGAAGTAGGGAAGAAGGGGCCTGCTCCTCACCGGATTGGCCTCCAGGACCCCGCACGTACCCACTCTTACCTGATCTACCCACCACTTCTGCCCTCAAAGCAACGAGAGACCAAAGGAAGGGCAAGGCTGGCCTGGTCACTTTGCAGACCTCCGGCTCTTTCAACAAGGATGTTGTCCTTGGTGGCACAGGCCAGCCTCTGTTGTTCAAAGGTTCATGTGCACCTGGAGAAGAGCTGGACTCAATTCACATGACATGCTCGGCACACAAATGCTCCAGGGAGCATTCAAGGAACCCCTAAGATGCTGGCAACCTGAGCTTATTTCATACCCAGGGAAACCAAGGCACAAGGAGGTCTGTTTAATCTCTGCAGATAACTCGGAACTTTGGAGCCAGGTGATGGTTCCTCTCCCCATATGACATCTAAATACTGTACCCTATTTATTTTGTTACACATTAATAACTGCTCCCTCCCCGCACACCAACTGTATCAAGCCTGGTGCTAGGCACTTACATGCGTCATCACTGGCCCTCATAACACCCATTTCACAGATGGCAACACTGAGGTACAAACAGGTGACTTCCAGGCAGAGAATCTGCACCTGACACTGACTCCAGTGGTCATGGTGGTGTTCCTATTGCGTCCATTTCTTTAATTTGAACTCAGTTTTTCTGCTTCTTGTTCTTTCTTCCAGTTCTCCAGTTTCAAGACTTGCATGTCCAGGGGTCCTGGTGAAAAACCCATCACCCATAAGCACATAGACATGTGGAACGGCCAGGTGGCCTCCAGCTCCAGAAGGTCCTGAGTGAGTGACTGACAGGTGAGCAGGAAAACCAAGAGCACATTTAGCCTTAAAATATTTACATATGGTCCCTGGGTGGCAGGTGAATTGGCTTGACTCATAAATTCTTTAAACAGCAAGTGGCAATAACCTGTATGACTCTTTAATGTTCAATTTATTCTACCATCCGTTCATTGTTCTGAGATTTATAATTTAGCTACTGGTACCTTGCACATGACATAATAGAGGAAAGGAGAAAAAAAAACCCTGCAACTTTGGAATCTAGAAATTAAGTTCAAGTTTTAAAACACTGACAAAAATTAAAGGTACTCTTAACTTGGTGAAAATAATAGGAAGGACTTTTTTCTTTTTCTTTTCTTTCTTTTTTTCTTTAAATCCACTTACTCATATGTCCTGGCAGCAAAGGCAGCTGGGTCAATTACGATCTCAATACAAGGCAAAGCTTGTTCTCTGATGGAAGACACTGTTACGATCTCAATACAAGGCAAAGCTTGTTCTCTGATGGAAGACACTGAATCCACCATCTTAGTTTCTGTGCCCCTTGCTTTAAACAGTTAAGCATCTGTACAATAAGCTGAAAGAAATAAATGATTTCTCCTGCAGCTGGTTCCAACCTGCTGAAAGGAACACAGAAAGTTTATGAACTCAGAAAACCTGAGCTGCCTCCAGGTGGCTTTACTGATTCTAACCCTGACTTGCAATGCCGGAATCTGAGTCACCTTTAAGACCATATCATTTATCTTGGTCAAGCCCTTAAATGTTTAAGAAGTCTGCATCAAATAAAGTCTGATAAAAGCTTAGCATTTTTTCATGGCAAAGGACAAAACTTATTTTTGAGCCACCACAGCTTCAGAAAGGGACATAATTAGCCAAGACAGAGAGCCCCAGTTCAGCAGCCTGTGTCCTGTGAACCATGTGATATACACCTAAGGAAATTTGGGGCCCATGACTCCATGACTGCCAATTGGGACCTGTTTGGTTCCTGATGTTCCCAGAGACAGAACAACATCCTGAAGCAGAAACAGGACAGCGTTTTGTCTAGGCTATGATTATTTCCATGAGGAGCAGAAGGTTTCATAGAGGAACTCATCGACACAGCTCTCACCAAAGTCCTCAACAGCAGTTCTAACCACAATAAAGGTAATATTTTATTTTTTCTTTTTTTCTTTTCTTTATTTTTTCTATTGTCTCTTTTTACAAAGGTAAATTTTTTTTTTTTCAAAGATGACTGGTAAGGGGATCTTAACCCTTGACTTGGTGGTGTCAGCACCACGCTCTCCCAAGTGAACCACAGGCCGGCCCATTGGGGTAATTTTTAAAATGTTTTTAAATCGATGAAATTTTTTAAATTAAAAAAGAATACATTCCGTAGCAGACACACAGACTGTGTACGTGGCATTGGTTTCCTCACATCTTCCTTCCCAAGGCCCCGACTTTGTTCAGGCCTCCACGCTCCTTCACATGCT
This sequence comes from Galeopterus variegatus, assembly GCF_000696425.1. Lineage (NCBI taxonomy): Eukaryota > Metazoa > Chordata > Mammalia > Dermoptera > Cynocephalidae > Galeopterus > Galeopterus variegatus. Next base: position 39,699 of record NW_007728542.1, on the reverse strand, counting down.
GGGGTCTCAGAGGAAACTTGGCCCTGCCCCAGCTCCAGCAGGCAGGTCAGAGTCTAAGTCATCCCTCCTGCCAGGGACTGAGTGGGAATGTGACCCAGTTAAGGGGTTTCTGAAACGGTTACACACTCTTTAAAAAGAGACCCAAAAAAGAACACCCCACTTCTGCCTGTGGATGCTGTTGTGTCCACTCTGATTGCTGGGCTGCTGCAGCCATGCTGTGTCCATGAGGGGAAGTGGCCATTGGTGGCAAGGACACTGAAGTTGCAGAGAGGAGAGGGGGAAGAACCAAAGAGGGTCTTTGGTGACACTGCTGCTCCTGCCATGCCTGGGGCCCTACTTCCTCAGCTGGACTCCCAGTCATGTGAACTCGTCAGTGTCTCACGACAGATCTAAATTGAATGGGCTCCCAGCGGTGCAATCCAGTTTGAGTAATGGTTTTCTAAAAGCAACAAGAGGACATGCTCATTTTAGAAACATGTTTAATGCAGAAATGCATAAAGAAAATAAAGATCACCTATAATCCCACCACTCAGTAATAACCACAGTTTATGTTTTCTTGCCTTCCCATCCCTCTTAAACAACTGATTTGGTGGCACTAATTGCAACAGATGATTAAAAAAAGCAATACACCTACTTTTGGTAAAAAATTCAAATAGCACAACTGTTGAATGCAGGAAGTAAATAGCTCCTGTAATCCCGTCCCCTTCGTGGTGGACTCTGTTTGCAGTTGGTCATCTATTCTGGGAGTTTTTCCTCAGTAAACCGATGTTTTCTAATGTATGGGCTGCTCCTGACTAATGAATGCCTACATAACAGTCTAAGCCCATACTGGTAATCTGTAGTGTTACTCATACTAGCTGACTGGCTGGCCTCAGAGTGGGACGCTGAGAGGAGCAAAAGCAATAGGGAAGGAGTTTCCACTCCTTTCTGCAGGCAGGGCTGGCCTGGGCAGAGTAACAAAGTGGGGAGAGCCTAGGCTCTGTGCACAAAGGATCTGGGTTAGATTTCCCAAGTCATCGTTAAAGGCTGTATGGCCTTGGGCAGGCCCCCTAACCATTCTGAGCCCATTTCCTCATCTATAAAATGGGAATAATAATGCCTAACAGAGTTATTGTAAGGGTTAGAGATACTGTGCATGGTACGGCCTCAATAAATGATGACCATTATTCAAAATATTTGCCAGCATCCCATATCTTTCTGTACACTTCTACCTCTTCCTGATGTCTCTTCTCCCTGCCCTCTGCTTTCTTTGCTCCATCTGCAGTAGCCAGGGGATTCTTGGGTACAGATAACAGGATCCACTCCAGCTGATTCAGCCCAAAAAGGGCTTATGAAGGAATACAGAGAACTCACAGAAGTGCTGGGACGGCCAGAGATGTAGGCACTAGGCAGGCTTCCAGGGACAACCAGCTTCCCAAATCACACTAAGACCTGGCTCACCAAGGGAGCTGCCACCTCCCCAGGACTAGGCAGCCACCACATCAGGACACTGCTGTCTTGGCTCCTGTCTCCAGAACCACACTCCCTCTGCTGCAATCCATGCCAACACAGTGATGGCTTGTGTCCTGCCTCGTTCTCCGCACAAGGCAGTTCTGAGTCAAAGTCTCCTGCAGGAACATGCAATTACTTGAATCTAAATCATGTGTCTGAACTTCAGCAGGTTGTATATTTCTATGTTGGAAAAGTGATGCTCAATCGGAATGTGGAGAGAAGGTTCGAAAACGTTGAGGCAACCTCCGATTACGGGTGCATTCCCTACTTGGGGAGTAGGACAAACAGGTAGACCATGAAGCTATGTAGCTCTGTCCTCATCTGCCAGAGATGGCATCATGTTATGTCCCAGGTAAACACCTAGTGAACTCAGATATGTGCAGCAAAGCGAGGTTAGTAAAACAGTCCATTCCTAATGGGTTAAGGAGCCTTGCGTGTTTCACTTTTTTTTTTTTTTTCTAAAAGATGACTGGTAAGGGGATCTTAACCCTTGACTTGGTGTTGTCAGCACCACGCTCTCCCAAGTGAGCTAACTGGCCATCCCTATATGGGATACGAACCCGTGGCCTTGGTGTTATTAGCACCACACTCTCCCAAGTGAGCCACGGGCCGGCCCTCACGTTTCACAATTTTAAGAACATGCTGTCAACTCTAATCGTCAGTTGATGACATCTCAGGCAGTATAACAAATAAGATGAAATTGTTTTCAGTTCAATAAAGGAAAATGTTTTTAGTCAGGGCAAATCCAGACTGACTGTCCACCCAGCCTGTGAAAAGTCCCCAAGGTCAGATTCCTGGAGTTGTTCCTGATGTTCTAAGATGCTGCCTTTTCTGGCATTGGATCAGAATGTATCTGTAATGGCTCTGATTTTTTTTTTCCTTTTTCTTTTATTTCCTTTAAATTTTTATTTTGTCAATATACAATGTGGTTGATTATTATAGCCCATCACCAAAACCTCCCTCCCTCCTCCCTCTCCCCCCTCCCACCCAAGAATGTCCTTTCTGTTTGCTTGTTGTAACAACTCCACCCAAGAATGTCCTTTCTGTTTGCTTGTTGTAACAACTCCACCCAAGAATGTCCTTTCTGTTTGCTTGTTGTAACAACTCCACCCAAGAATGTCCTTTCTGTTTGCTTGTTGTAACAACTCCACCCAAGAATGTCCTTTCTGTTTGCTTGTTGTAACAACTCCACCCAAGAATGTCCTTTCTGTTTGCTTGTTGTAACAACTCCACCCAAGAATGTCCTTTCTGTTTGCTTGTTGTAACAACTCCACCCAAGAATGTCCTTTCTGTTTGCTTGTTGTAACAACTCCACCCAAGAATGTCCTTTCTGTTTGCTTGTTGTAACAACTTGAATATTGGGGAACAGGTATACCTTCGACTTGATGATTTCCATTCCTTTGTGATTTTTCTAATAGTCACAGCCTTTGCAAGGACGGGTGGAGCTGGTAGGTGTGAGCACAGATGGGTTTGTGTAATCCAGGGATTACACACATAATAGATGAATGAACTGCTAGAGCGTCGGGGCCCCTCAAGACAAGCCAGGCTGTGTCCCCCGTCTTATGGATGATGTTATTAATTACCTGCAATTATCAATGATATTTGCACTCAGCATAAATTATGGCATCAAATACATTCTCTCTTATCCTGTGGGTGGATAAGAGAAACATTGCTTCTTGTCCTTCCAGAGAGCTTGCATCCTTGACAACAGCCCAGCAGGCTCTCTTGCAGGGATACCAGCTCCATTGATTTTCCTCTAGCTAATGCTCTTATTTAATTTAACGCAGATGAGGACCATGTGTGATTTAAGACTCATCCTTCCAACTCCTGAAAGAAGCAGGTATTCTTTCCAGGGTAAGTCTGGAGTTCACCCATAACCCCTAAGGACAGGTGGCCCCATGATCTTCTAGACTATTGTCCTTCCCCCATTGCTGCATGCAGAGGCAGTTTTTCCTAGACGTTAAGCTAGTCCTTGGGATCCTGCTTAGGAAGACGGCAAAGCCAGGGCTGCCTTTATCTCGTTAGAAATGGTGGATGGTTACTGGAAGGTACTAGTTATTTCTTTCCCATTTTAAGCCCCCTGGGATTTACCTTGACAGTCAAAGCCTGTGCTCGCTGCATGAGAAGTTAAGAGTGCTGTACAGAGGCAATGCTAACTGCACCTAAATATAGATGCAGTTTCTAGGTGCACTGCCTGCACCCATGTTAGAACAGTTAAGTGAAGGAGGCTTCCGAGAGGCATAATTATAACCTTGGCTTAGGAATGCATGACCTTCTCTGGCTGGGGCCAAGGTTTTCCTGATGTTAAATGGCATTCCTGGATCAGCAGCTGGAAATGCTCTGTGTTTTTGTTACTTTTGGACTTAGTGGTGCCCGGGATTGTATTACATAACAGAAAAGTGTTCATTGTCGTTGGAATGTGCGAGGCTCAGAGGACAGTCCTACACTGGGTGGAGATTAAGAAGCCTCATTAGTGAATCACATTTCTTCCCTTCTCCATTCCTTATAAACCGGGTGATGTACATCCCAGTTGGTGCTAGACAGCCTTGGTTTATGCCTATTGATTGAAAGTAATCATTAATAATGCCCCCTTTCACTCTCAGAAGGGACCTGGTTGGGTGATAAGTTTTAAGATCACTGATTTATAATCCTCAAGGAGAAGGAGGAAGACAAAGCCCAGGTAGCTAAGGACCCCCTTGAGAGACTGCCTAGGTAAGAGGGCTTTAGGATGAAGAACAGAAAAAAGCAGCTTCTCCAAACCCTTCTAAAGAGCTGTCTGCTGTGCTCACCCTTGCTGGCTCAAAACTGCCAGGGTACTGGGTTGACCCATGTAAGCCAGGTGGACCTATTGGCCTATTCAGTATGCCCAGATTGGAAAAGTCTGATTATTCCTGCCATCCAGTTGACCCTGAAGCTGAACCAGATGAAAGGCAGCCTTGTTGCTAGCCTCCAAGTCTTAGACTTCTGATCCTCGGTTCAAGAGAACTTCAGTGCCAGCCTTGTGCGGGGGATGCCGGCCATTTGTCAGGGTGGTTTTAGGGTCTTCTTACCATGCTGGATCCTACTGAGGCCCATTGGAAGAGGCCAAATCATTCTGCCTTTCTGCATAGCTTCTTCCCTAACATGGTGAGCATGAAGAGGGCAGGACTGGGCAGTAGTCTTAAGGGAGTCTCAAAGATCTACAAGCCCCTAAACGAAACCCTTTTCCCCAACTCCAGCACAATAAGACTCTCTTATCCCTCAGCCCTACCGAATGTTCCATCCTGCAGGAGATGGCCAGGGTCAATAGGCAGCTGGGTTTCCTTGAGCATTTCACAGGTGACAGGCCAATTCCATGGGGAAAATTCTCATCTGTGTCTTGATCTGTGAAGTTACTTTATAATTCATCAGCTCTGTCTAAAAGTTATAGTGCATATCGATTTCCTTTAGGCTGTCAAAACATTCATTTAGCCTATGAGGGTAGCTTATTAGGGCTTTTAAAAATACCAATCTCTTGCAAAGATGTTGATTAGTTTTCTGCATGCACCCAAAAAGTGCCTCTGCATCCAGATTACTTCAACAGCATTAGCTGCAGGGAAAAGAGAATGACTGAAAACTTTGGGTAGATGGCACTCAACAGACACCAGAGACAACCAATCATGGCAAATGAAAAGCATGCTTAAGACTTAATTTTGTAAAGATGGGGCATTTACCTGGAATCATGGTCCAAAAATCCTCCCGTCCACAGCACCAGCCCCCACGACAGCCATCCATGAGGCAAGGTGAATTCTACAGTCTCAGGTACTGCGTAGTATTCTGTGAGTCAACTCCTTGGAGAGATGGGAGGAGATTGCAGAAAAGTCTGTGAAATTCTAAGATTGTTCAAATATCCTGTTACTGACAAAAACGTCCCTTCAAATTCCAAATCAAAAACTCTGACTTTCTAGCAAATTTATGTCTGTGCTAGTTGTCAGATTTGTAAGGCACGATATGAAAACACTGATAAATATATGAGATTGCACTTTTCCTCTGCAAACTTAGCTGCCAAAGGTAAACAAACCTAAAGGGCCTGGAACTTTGAGCAAAATATACAGCTGCAGATACACGCTGTCTGAGACTAAGTAAAAAGCCCACATTTGCATTTTCCAGTTTATCTATAACTGGTGGACAGTCAGACACAGGAAGGAGTGGGAAGGGGGCAGTTTTGTGGTATTAGTGATGACAGTAAATGACTAAAGGTAAAACAAGAAAACAGCTCTGTTATCAGGAACTGAGAGGAGACCTGTGTTCCTGTGGTTTATGGCTGTGAGCCTCCAGAAAATGCCATTGGGACTTGATATTTTGTTAAATCCTGTGCCTGGCTTCTGAATCATAAACTGGATTTGTGGGAAGGCATGGTTCCTATGATCATTTATTACAGATATGCAGGTGACCACACAAATAGTGCTCTAAAAAATATCTTGCTTCAGGCAGAGATTGCAAGCTGACACCGGGCGCCTCTTTTCCACCCAAGATTTTATGTGCACCTGCATTTAGCAGTCAGAATCTCTCTCCTGGGATCAGAAGGCTCTGCCTGGAGAGTATTTTAGGCCTGTGAGTTGGATAAGCAATGGTGTTATAGCAAAGTAGGAGCGACTCTCTGCATAAGGTGGACATAATAAGAACTAATGAACCACATTAAACTCTCTGTCGCACTCCATGGGAAGCAGAAGCCTGAAGGCGGTCTTCACTTCTGATCTGAATTGTTTGTACCAAAGACAGTGATAAACTCTGCCCCAGCAGTGTTTCAGGGGTGGATTAGCAGGGAGATGGGCTTGCCTTGGTGGGTGTTTCTTAACTGTTTATCAAGTCTGTTACTGTGAATGCACTGTTGGGTACATTCAGCCTGTGTTCCAGAAAAGAAGGGAGGGCTGGCTGGGAAGGCAAAGAGGGGAGTCTGCGGTTCTGTGGGCTGCGGGAGCACTGACCTCTCAAAGACATGGGGAAGGTGACCTTCCTTGCTGGTGCAAAGGAACTTAAGATATTACTGGCAAGTTGCCAATACTCCATTCCCAAAATAGAATTCATTTATTTCACATATTTTAAAAATTCCATTGTAAAGCATCCTTTTAGCTCAAAATTTAAACTTTAAAGTTTTATAATTTTAGGCAAGAAAGCTGTTTTTTCTGGATAAGAAGATCCACTCTACATTCCTGGAAAGAGCAGATTCCCAATGGCATAACAGATGATGGCCTGTGCTCGAGGCTTGAGTGCTTTTTAAAAGTTAAACATTGATAGGCTGGCCCCTGCTCAGCTGGTTAGTGCATGGTGCTAACACAACCAAGGTCCAGGGTTCGATCCCTGTGCCAGCCAGCCACAAAAAAGAAAAAGTTAAACATTGAGGTACAGGACTGGCCTGTGGCTCACTTGGGAGAGTGTGGTGCTGATAACACCAAGGCCATGGGTTCGGATCCTATATAGGGATGGCCGGTTAGCTCACTTGGGAGAGAGTGATGCTGACAACACCAAGTCAAGGGTTAAGATCCCCTTACTGGTCATCTTAAAAAAAAAAAAAAAGTTGAGGTATATTATTAGCTGTTCAGGGCTGTCCTGGAGGTAGATTAATACAATAAGGTATGATTAAGCGTATGATCAATATAAATAACTGAGGTTTAGCCTTCTCATCTTGAAGCAGTATATGTATTCCCAGGAAAACTTCTGAAAATACAGATAAGAAAAAAGGAGTTGGGGGAGGGCCAGCCCGGTGGCACACTGCTACAGTGCGCTGCCTGGGAGTGTGGCGGCGCTCCCGCCGAGGGTTCGGATCCCACATACAGACCGGTTCCCGCTCACTGGCTGAGCGAGTTGCGGTGCAGCACCGAGGGTTGCAATCCCGTTGCCGGACACGAAAAAAGACAAAAAGGAAAAAAAAAAAAAGGAGTTGGGGGAAATCCTACCACTTAGAAATGATCATTCTTAACTTTTTATTGCGTATCTCTGGTTGGCAGAAAAATGGCCCCAACGATGTCTACATTCTTAAATCTTGGAACCTGTGGGTATGTTAGGTCACATGGCAAAGGGGAATTAAGGCTGCAGATGGATTATGGTTGTTAATCGGCTGACTTTAAAAGAGGGAAATTAGCCAAGATTATCCAAGTGGGCCCACTGTAATCACAAGCGTTCTGCCTATATCTTGATTTTAGCTTAGTGAGACCCAGGTCAGGCTTCTGATGTCCAGAAATGTAAGATAATATATTTGTGTTGTTTTTAGCCACTAAGTTTGTGATAATTTGTTAAAGTGGCCACAGGAAACTCATACAGTGCCCTTCTAGCTCTTTTTCTTTGCATATATATTTTCAACATAAAAGCCCAGGACCATAACATTTTTAGATAAACTTTTACTGAAGCATATAGCATACAAATAGAAAAGCACAAATCCACAGTGTACTGCTGGATTATCACACAGAGAACACACCTGTGTTACCACAACCCTGATTAAGAACTCTAATGTGACTGTGACTGGCCCTTCAGAAGCCTCTTGTTCTATTCTGTCATCCCCTCCCCAAAGGGAACCTTACCCCAACTTCTAACATAGCCTAGTTTTCCTGTTCTCAAACTTTATTAATGAAATCATGCAATATGTATATGTTTTCTTTTTTATATAATTTACATATAATGAAGTGAGGTTGGTTAGCTCATATGGTTAAAGCATACTGTTGTAACACCAAGGTCCAGGGTTCGAGTCTTGTACTGGCCAGCCATCAAAAAAAACATGAAAAAACATATAGTGAAGGGCACAAATTTTTGGGGTGTTTCTACACCTGCACACATCTATTTTTGTTTTTTTTGGTGGCTGGCTGGTGCAAGGATTGAACCCTGGGCCTCAGTGTTATCAGCCCCATGCTGTGACCCACTGAGCTAATCAGCCAGCCCTACATCTGCGCACATCTGATTAACTGCCCTGGGGATCACTATACAAAGCATGTTCCCAAAACTCCCCAGGCCCCTTCCCAGCTTATATTCCCCTCTCTCAAATAACCATTTTTCTGACCTCTCTCACCTTAGATTACTTTTGCCTGATTTTAGATTTTATATAAATAGAACCACACAGTATGCTGATGCCTATTCTTTTCCCTCACTCATCAAAATATCACAAGCATCTTTCCACTGTACCATAATTTCTTTAATTGATTTCCCCTTTCTGTCTTTGGTTGCTTCCAGTTTTGGCTAATTTTGAGAATTAAATGCCCAAATGCATCAACCTTCTTTTATTCATAGAAGTACGTCTGCCAGTGGTAAAAGTCCATGGCACAGCCCGCTGGCAGGCTCCTCATCCATACTTATCACTGGGGCAAGTGGCTATTCCCAGAGCCACTTCCATAACTGATCACTGCAATCGAGGCTCTCTAAAGGGAGACTGAGGACTATGACCCGCAGAAACAATCATTTTTCTTCAGTTCCACAATACAGACTACTTCCTCTCCCTGCAACCTGGCAACCAAGAATGTTTCCTCTCCAGAGCTTGGTCAACCAGTCTAATTACTTCAGTGGAAAAGTCACTGTTCAGAGCTTTGTGTTCTAAGACAGGAACTCTTCTTATGTATTCCTTGGAAGACAAAGAATGTTCCTCAGTGAAAACCAAGCAAACAAGTCCGTGCCTCTGTTCTGGGTAACATGATGAACATGAAAAGTGAAGCAGTTGGCCTGCACTCAGTTCCAACTGTTGTGTCATTTGCACAGAAAATGCGGAATTAAGTAGAACAGGGGAGCCTGGCGTATTCCAAGGAAAACATGTGCAAGCCTACAAACTGTGATGAATTATGACACCGCTTTCACAAAATGGGCATACTGGGATATTAGCATTGTACGCACCTTAATGCAACAGCTGTCTGCTGAACTGTAATAAGGCTGGGGACTCTTTGACAGCTGCAAATTAGTAGATGCTAAGTACTTGTGGACTCTTCTATTCGTTTTAGAATATGTGGAACAGTACATACATCCAAGACCAGGCATACAAAATAAAAACTACAGAAAGTAAAGAGAAAATATACCTTTGAACAGTTAATTTCAACTAATTCTTTTTCAGAAAGAGGCAGTTAAAAAATCAGATTAATCTTCCTTTACTACTGAGCTGTCAGAATCTTTTTCTTGGGATGATCAATTTTAACAGGACTGATATCTTGTTTGGAATATAAAATGAATTGTATATACAATAATCTTATAAAACTGGGGTCCCATCCCTCTGGCCCTTTGTTTCATTTCATTTACCTGTGGGCAGCATGGGGTCAAGCCACCTGCCACCTGTCCAGTGAAGACATGCTGGACCCAGCTCTGTAACAGGCTTCCCTCCTGCCAGACCCAGGTTGTGATGACCATGTGTAACATAGAAACTCAGGACACTAGAGGAGGACAATGGAAAAGCACAGACAGTGCCGAGCTGCTTTATCACCAAAAGATGGTATTGAACATATCTATTTGATCCCCATTACACACTTACCCAAAGGGCGGGAAGAAAACCGCTTAAATGGGGGAGATGTGAGTCCATGTGTGTGATGGAGAGGATTGAAAACAATGACAGGGCCAGCCCGGTGGCGCACTGGAGAGTGCGCCGCTTGGGAGCACGGTGGCGCTCCCGCCGAGGGTTCGGATCCCATGTGGAGACCGGTTCCCGCTCACTGGCTAAGCGCGGTGCGGGCGCAACACCGAGGGTTGCGATCCCGTTACCGGTCAGTAAAAAAGACAAAAAGGAAAAAAAAAAAAAAAAGAAGAAAACAATGACATAAACATCACTCCAAATTGTCACACTCAAGGACTATAGAGTAAAACCAGTAGACAAAATCCTTTTCTCAGACTTTCAGATAAACTCCAAGTAAAGCTTTAAAACCATCTCAACCACTAGCACATGTAAAACCTTTAGAATCCCACTGTAAAATATGCCTGTGGTGTTGTTAGCAAGAAAGTCGGAGGAAGACACCTTTAAATCACTGGGATCAGCCAAGACCCTCAGTGTGTGAGAATGTTGTGATTTAGTCTCATTTCCGTTGTTTCTGTGTGGGGGGGTGAAGATCTTCTCTGGTCTACAGGTTTCTCTGTTTCTCTTTCCTGCTCTTCTTGGACTTTCTCAATTTGTCTCTGTCTCTCCCCTTCTCTTATTCTATGTCTTCATTAACTGGGCATAACTTAGAATGGAAACACCTAATAGGGATTTTGTACTTAAAATACTTTTAAGTAGTCCGGTTAGCTCTGTTGGTTAGAAAGTGCAGTGTTGATAACACCAAGGTCCAGGGTTCAAATCCCTGTACCTGCCAGCTGCCAAAAGAAAAAAAAATTACTTATAATATTTTTATATTTTGTTGTTAGCTTGAAACCACATGAATGAGACTCTTTCTTTTTGTTTTATGTTGTGAGAGTCAGATACTGTCCAGCACTCACTAGTTGTGTGACTTGGGCAAGTCACTATCCCTGTGCCTCCATCCTCCTCTATAAAGAGGAGATAAGAACAATACCGGCCTCAGAAATCTGTTCTGAGGATTAAACGAGATGACAGTAAAGCATGGAGACTGGAGCCCAGCATGGGGTAAGAGGCCCTTAAATGGAAGCTTTTTTTGTTTGTAGCTCTTTGTTCTTTCTCTGGTGGGTCTACAGCGGTTGGCTGAATAAATAAGATTCTTCATCCCTGCCCCAGAATCTGAAGTCATTAATACTCTTTATTGATCAGGTGTTTTTCTCTTGCACATAAACAATTCCTTAATGGTAAACTGCATGCCTTGAGGGATATGGGAACTGTTGCTGGTGATGCTCGAATTGCTGCTCTTGCACCAAATGCAGCTCTGGACACCGTGTCCAAGTATTCACAAGGAAAACCCAGCAGGAGTGAGGGTCAGGGCGCAGCAGAGAGGAAAAGCTCAGGACTGGAGTCCAACGCCTGTTTCCCTCCTAACACTGAAGTGGATCCAAGCAAAATTAGATAAGAAAAAGATAGGTGAAGAGATCCAGAATAAGAGGCGTTTTAAAAATAAAAAGCAGAGCTTCCCAAAAGAATTCCACTATCAAAAATTCTCTCCAGGGGGAATTCGGGAATTTCCAAGCAGAGGAAGCTGACTTTCCTATCACCTATCACTGGACTTACCAGGATAAGAAATCACCTAAACAGACACTGTCGCAAAACCATCATGTCACCCATCGGTTCTTTTTTTTTTTTTTTTTTTTTTAAGATGACTGGTAAGGGGATCTTAACCCTTGACTTGGTGTTATCAGGACCACACGCTCCCTAGTGAGCCATGGGCTGGCCCCCATCGGTTCTCTTAAGGGTCTGTTTATCTTTCTTAAAAGTCATTTGTTTTCCTGTAAGTGTCCTCCCCCTCCCTTTCCCCTATTAAGGTGCTATATAAGCTATATTCACTAGATTCTAACCACTTCCTCAGTCACGTTTTTCTGTGAACTTGAAGAAAAGAATCTGTCTCTTCTCTGGCTAATCTGTCGTTTATGCCTTTAATTCACAGGCCCCAATATTGAACGTAAAGAGGGTAGAGGAAGTTTTTCCTCCCCAACACATGAGCTCACATCCCTTTACCTTAACCTCACTCAATCATTTGCAGGTTAATCTGAGTGTTCTCTCAAATATGGCAAAATGGGAAGAAACACTGTATTATAGAAAGAGGATGGTAACGTTCTCATAGGCTTTTGTAAGAGTTACCTCCTTGAACTCTATCTTACGTGGGGGAGTGGGCAGCAGCTGCCCAAGGCCACAGGCCAGTGTTCACTTCCTCATTCACACTGACTGCACACTTGGTCCTGTGCTGGGTACTGGGGAAGAAGACAGCCACTGCGTCCCTGGAGCAAACTATCTAGTTGTAGGGAAACAAACAAAAGTAAAGCATACAGAAAA
>NW_007728542.1:11276-25695 GCF_000696425.1 Galeopterus variegatus | reverse complement strand
GGACAGCAAGTACAAAGGCCACACAGTAGGACATAACCACTGGTGGCACTGGGACCCAAACATGGTGCTGCCTGACTCCCAAGTATGTCATCTTCCCACTGTCTGCTGAGCTGCTGTGTGCCTGTAACCCAGCAGAGCTGGGTCTTTTCACTGCCCAGTGTCAGATAAGAAACAAAGGTCGACTTACGAGTAGAGACTTTAGTGGAAGGGGACTCCTGCAAGGACAGGGAGGTACTACTCAACGGGGACAACACTCTGACTGCGAGGTCTGCGTGTGCCTCAGGGGTTAGACAAAAAGGAAAATTTCTTTTATGGGCAGGAGTGAAAAGCTTAGGAAGAACAGGGTGAGAAGCGGAGGGATGGGTGGCTGGACAGGGCAGAAATGCAGGTTTTAGCCTGAGATGATCCTATTCCCCTCTGGGAGGGCTGTGGGCTGGTGCCCCGAGGAGAGGCCAAGGTTCAGGGGCTGGGGGAAGGAAAAAATTAACGGAAGTTTCACTAACAAGCACTTCCTTCCTACTGATCAGTGGTGACAAGCAGTTCCAAATGGGAATTTGGAGGGTCTGGGACAGTCCTCGTCATAGGTGAAGGGGGGCACCTGTGAGTCTCGTCTAAATCCGAGGTCAACAGTTTCCAGAAACACAGAAAGAGTGGAGGGGTGCTTCTTAACCAACACCCCTTTTCAGGAGCACCGGGCCAAGGTACTGTTCAACACTGCCAGTTCTCTCTTTTTGTTCAAGAGGAAAGTCCCTCAGAGACCGTCTATGCAGCAGTCAAAGCCCGTTTCAGCCCAGTGAGGAAGCCAAGGGCAGAACTCTCCATGGAAACCTTGAAAAATCATTTAGATTTCACTGAATTCGGGTTGCCAGGTAAAACACAGCACAACCAGTTATATTTTGAATTTCAGATAATTTTTTTTCTTTTAGTATAGGCACGTCCCATGTAATATTTAGGAATTATAAGAATTATTCATTGTTTATCTGAAATTCAAATTTAACTGTGCCTTGTCCTTTTATTTGCTAAATCTGACAACCCCACACTGAATGCATGTCTCAATGTCATCCTAAAAAACCCACTTTTTAGCCTTCTCTCTCCTAAAATGCCTCTCATCACAGTAGCTGCACCCCACCCCACCTCTCTTCAAAACCTACAGTCCCCAGCCCCCTCCCTGTTCTCTGAACTCCTGGGACCCTCCTTCCCAGCTCTTTCCTACATAAAATCTGGCAGAGGAGGAGCTTCCTTTCTAGGGGAAAATTTAAAAGATGGTAATCCAGTGCTTCAGTGAACGCCCCGTGCCCTTTGATAAGCATTACACATGCTCTATCTTACTTAGTTGTCACAGTGACTGCAGGAGGTAGATGGGGAGCCCGTTTCACAAGAAGAAAATGGAAACTCAGATTCAGTAACTTAAAGTTTCCTACTCCATTCTGTGGCAAAACCAATAAATGAACTTTGAATGGAGTATTTCTGAGTCTATCATAATTTGTTAGAATTACAACATATATAGATTGGTCTTGTCCACAAAACTCCTCCTAAGGGTGATCACATAGTGACACAAAATCTTTGCAAAGTCCCTCCACTGTTCCTGGCAAAGTAGCTCCTTGCATAGGCTCAGTAACAATTGTCCTCCTTCCTGCCAGGATATAATTAGATACATCTAATCTAAAATCTTGTTTACGCCGGAAGTGTCACACTGGGGATGAGACACCAAGGAGTCCCAGCCTTACAGGTAGTTACGTCACTTCCTGCAGGACAGGCAAGGTTTGGGAATTCCAAGAAGGGCAGCCCAAACAGCCAGGCACCATAGGAAAAACCTGGTGGGACGAGTTAAATGGTGTTTGGCTCATGGTTTCAGATAACACGGGTGATGAAAGGCAGTTAGAAAAAGAGAAAAACGGGGGCTGGCCAGTCAGAGCATGGTGGTTATAACACCAAGGTTAAGGGTGCGGATCCCTGTACCAACCAGCCACCCCCCCCAAAAAAAAAAAAGAGAGAGAGAGAGAAAGATTCCGGGATAATACTGTTTTTCTGGAGTCTTTTTAAACTCTCCAGACAGAAGTTAACTCTTTTTTTTTTTTTTTTTTTGGCAGTGGGCTGGTATGGGGCAAACCCTTGACTTATGGTGTTGTAACACCGCACTCGCAGCAGCTGAGCTAACAGGCCAGCCCTGGAAGTTAACTCTTTGGCTTTAGAAATCATCTCGTGTATCCAAGGGCAAATACAAACTAGAAATTAGAGGTTTAATTCTTCCTGTTGAAAACAAGGAAGAGACCCTCCACCCCATTCCCTTTTCTTTCAAAATTTCTCTCTGCCCTTTCCAAAGGTGTGTGAATCTTTTAAGTGGCTAAATAAGTCTCTTGCCAGTCTCACAACTTAGGAATGTGTCTTCAGGGACCTGAGAGCCATCTCTTTGAACTGTACTCATCAAGGAAGATGACTGCTGTTTCCTGGGAGGAGACGGGTCCCACTGCACCTGTCATGACTCCAAATGGCAAAACCCACTGAAGGCACTGGACAGGCTGCACCCACTTAGCTATAGAAAGAGGGAGCCTTCCTTCCACCTCTGCCGTCCCTTTAGTGGGCTGCCTGTGAAGCTCACAACCTTCTGGTTTTATGTTTATTCAATAATAAGATAGTTTTCTTTTCTACCTTTGTAGAGGGGTTTTATGGGTTGGAAGGTTTTGTTTTCAATTTTATTTACCCAATATGTGACTCCAGTTTTATGAAGCAAACAGCAAGGAGATGTCTGGACGTTAACCATTGCCTCTTGCCGCAGCTATGTAAATAAGAGGCCTCAGAGAATCCACCATGTGTAAGATAGAAGCCCAGGTGAATGGACTGTAAGAAATCATGAGAATGAAGGGACTGTGCTGGCAAATTCTTCCTAATACAGGAAACGGGTGTAAAGGAGTAACACCAATGTGTATATAAATACCACTAGAAGTCAGGATTGTGCATGTAAGCAAGCCCACACCTGAGTAAGTCCTACCATCTGTGAGAAATGATAAAGCCCTCCCTCACTCAAGGTGTGGTCCCCAGACCAGCAGCATCAGCATGGACTGGGACCTTGAGAGAAATGCAGAATCTCAGGCCCCACCCCACACCTGCTGAACCAGAAGCTGCATTCTGACAAGATTTCCAGGGGATCCCTTTGCACATTGATTGGGAAGCACTGAACTAGGTAAGAAATTCATTTATGCTCTTAGACCAAAAATGCAACAAGATGGGTCTGCACTGAATAAGAGATTTTAACCAAGACAGTTATTATGACTGATTAGAGAGACTATAAAATAAAAGATTGGTCTCAACCAGGCTTGAGACAGAGCCCTTTTTACCTGGTATAATTCATAACTTCCTTCTGGGAAGTGACTGGCAAGATTTGTAAGTTTTCTGGGAAACCAGTTACCCACCCACCCAGCTGACTGTCAGGACCTTTAGCCAGTGATTCTTTTCGTATCTAGCCTAACAATAATAATCTGGCCTTTATATTTTCCTATAAAATAGCTCTACCTAAAAATGAAGAACTTCTCAATTGGCCTTCTAGGGTCCTGCCCGTTGCACACAAGATTGTAGCCAAACTTTAACACACAACTAGTCTGAAAAGTCTTCTTTCACTCATCTACGAAAAAATTGAAATGAACAGATTACTGAGTGTGACTGAGGTTGTGTAAAGAGGTGAGGCCACTGGGAAATGTGGGAAAGACCAGCAAGAGATTCAAAGAAAGCCCAGCCAAGGAAAGCAAGACAAGGAAGGGAAAATAATGAGGGAAGCAAAAGGAAATGCAAACAGAGTGCATACCCAGTGCCAGGCGGTGGTAACTTCCGCACATGCGTGATGACGCAGACCGAGTGAAGTCCAGAGCACGGCTGTACTGGGAGATGGGGAGGGAAGCGGTGGGGTAGTCAGGGAGAGCTCGGTCCAAACCTGCCGGAGAGGAAGTCAACAGGCCAGATCCAAGATGAGTCAAAAAGAGCAGTGCATGCATTTATGAATTCACATAAACACGGAGACAGCGAACTTGGAAGAAAGCGTTAAAAAGGAATGGAAAATGATCACCTCTGGGAGGCCTAGAGCAGTTAGAAGCCGTTTAGTCCAACGAACTTTTAAACTACTGCATGTATCACTTTAGGAAAAAACTTAAAAAGAAATGCCAAGTCAGAGAAAGTGAAGCCTTTATTTCATTTTGACATTTAAGTATCTCCGTTTTATATTCCCCATTAACTTTCAAAGGGGTGAAGTATTTTGGAACAAAGACGGTACCTCAGTGAAGGGGACTGAGATGTGCCTTGGATTTATGGGGGGCTTCACCCATAACTCACCCGGATATAAGACGACAACCAACAAAAGTTTTCAGATAGACTCATGCCAGAAGTTTGACTTTAGGAAATCTCAATGGGGACAGCCCTGCACAGNCATGACTCCAAATGGCAAAACCCACTGAAGGCACCGGACAGGCTGCACCCACTTAGCTATACAAAGATGGAGCCTTCCTTCCGCCTCTGCCGTTCCTTTAGTGGGCTGCCTGTGATGCTCACAACCTTCTGGTTTAATGTTTATTCAAAAATAAGATTGTTTTCTTTTCTACCTTTGTAGAGGGGTTTTATGGGTTGGAAGGTTTTGTTTTCAATTTTATTTACCCAATATGTGACTCGTTTTATGAGGCAAACAGCAAGGAGATTTCTGGAAGTTAACCATTGCCTCTTGCTGCAGCTATGTAAATAAGAGGCCTCAGAGAATCCACCATGTGTAACATAGAAGCCCAGGTGAAGGAATCCACCATGTGTAACATAGAAGCCCAGGTGAATAGACTATAAGAAATCATGACAATGAAGGGACTGTGCTGGGAAATTCTTCCTAATACAGGAAACGGGTGTAACACCCCGTTTGAGTAACACCAATGTGTATATAAATACTACTAGAAGTCAGGATTGTGCATGTAAGCAAGCCCACACCTGAGTAAGTCCCACCACCTGTGAGAAATGATAAAGCCCTCCCTCACTCAAGGTGTGGTCCCCAGACCAGCAGCATCAGCATGGCCTGGGACCTTGAGAGAAATGCAGAATCTCAGGCCCCACCCCACACCTGCTGAACCAGAAGCTGTATTCTGACAAGATTTCCAGGGGATCCCTTTGCACATTGATTGGGAAGCACTGAACTAGGTAACAAATTCATTTATGCTCTTAGACTAAAAATGCAACAAGATGGGCCTGCACTGAATAAGAGATTTTAACCAAGACAGTTATCATGACTGATTAAATAGAGAGACTATAAAATAAAAGATTGGTCTCAACCAGGCTTGAGACAGAGCCCTTTTTACCTGCTATAATTCATAACTTCCTTCTGGGAAGTGATTGGCAAGATTTGTAAGTTTTCTGGGAAACCAATTACCCACCCACCCAGCTGACTGTCAGGACCTTTAGCCAGTGATTCTTTTCGTATCTAGCCTAACAATAATAATCTGACCTTTATATTTTCCTATAAAATAGCCCAACCTAAAAATGAAGAACTTCTGAATTGGCCTTCTAGGGTCCTGCCCCTTGCACACAAGATTGTAGCCAAACTTTCACACACAACTAGTCTGAAAAGTCTTCTTTCACTCATCTACGAAAAAATTGAAATGAACAGATTACTGAGTGTGACTGACGTTGTGTAAAGAGGTGAGGCCACTGGGAAATGTGGGAAAGATCAGCAAGAGATTCAAAGAAAGGTCAGCCAAGAAAAGCAAGACAAGGAAGGGAAAATAATGAGGGAAGTAAAAGGAAACGCAAACAGAGTGCATACCCAGTGCCAGGCGGTGGTAACTTCCGCACATGCGTGATGACGCAGACCGAGTGAAGTCCAGAGCACGGCTGTACTGGGAGATGGGAAGGGAAGCAGTGGGGTAGTCAGGGAGAGCTCGGTCCAAACCTGCCGGAGAGGAAGTCAACAGGCCAGGTCCAAGATGAGTCAAAAAGAGCAGTGCATGCATTTATGAATTCACATAAACACGGAGACAGTGAACTTGGAAGAAAGCGTTAAAGGAATGGAAAATGATCACCTCTGGGAGGCCTAGAGCAGTTAGAAGCCGTTTAGTTCAATGAACTTTTAAACTAGTGCATGTATTACTTTAGGAAAAAACTTAAAAAGAAACGCCAAGTCAGAGAAAGTGAAGCCTTTATTTCATTTTGGTGGGAGATGGGGAGGGAAGCGGTGTGGTAGTCAGGGAGAGCTCGGTCCAAACCTGCCAGAGAGGAAGTCAACAGGCCAGGTCCAAGATGAGTCAAAAAGAGCAGTGCATGCATTTATGAATTCACATAAACATGGAGACAGTGAACTTGGAAGAAAGCGTTTAAGGAATAGAAAACGATCACCTCTGCGAGGCCTAGAGCAGTTAGAAGCCGTTTAGTTCAATGAACTTTTAAACTACTGCATGTATTACTTTAGGAAAAAACTTAAAAAGAAATGCCAAGTCAGAGAAAGTGAAGCCTTTATTTCATTTTGACATCTAAGTATCTCCGTTTTATATTCCCCATTAACTTTCAAAGGGGTGAAGTATTTTGGAACAAAGACGGTACATCAGTGAAGGGGACTGAGATGTGCCTTGGATTTATGGGGGGCTTCACCCATTAACTAACCCAGATATAAAATGGAGGATTTATGGGGGCTTCACCCATAACTCACCCAGATATAAGATGACAACCGACAAAAGTTTTCAGATAGACTCATGCCAGAAGTTTGACTTTAGGAAATCTCAATGGGGACAGCCCTGCACAGAAGGTGGGATATGGCTCACAGAGCTGCTGGGGGACACCAACACTAGAAACCCAAGTCTTGGTTTTGTTAACAAGGGATTTGTTGTTGAAAGAAAGTAGTCTCATTTTCATTCAATAATCTAAACGTCCTGCTGATTGTGACTGCAGTTCTAACAATTCTAATGTCACACACATGACCATTATATAATTCTCACAGCTGACAGTCTGGGGACATGTGACCTTCCAGTGACTTACATGGATCTATTTTCATTACATTTGCAATAAAAGAACTAGTTTGCTGCTACAGCTATGTAACTGAGCTGAAGAAAAATCAGAACAGATCATTGTTTTAAATGCTTTATGTGTAAACATGTAAAACCCAAATGGGCTTCTTACTTGTAAAGATTATAGGACAATATACTTTTAGTAGTCTTCTTGATAACAATTTAAAAAACACTCTTTGTTGAAAAATCAAATAACTACAGGGTTCCCTCCCTCAAGGAGGCAGTGCAGAGGTGGACACAGGCAAGAAAACAATTATAAGACAGCAGGATGGATTCCCCGATGGAGATGTGCACCCTGAGACAGGCGGTCTCTGGCCTCAGCAACACCTACTTCACCAAGTCTGAATGTTTAATACTGCTGACACCACGATATACTCTCCAAAATCTAAAGTCTCCCTTCCACCCAGAACATGATGCGGAAGGTGCTCTGGGGATTATGCGCCATAAGGACCTTCTTTCTCTCCGCCCCTTGTCCTTCCAAGTCTACAAGCACCGCTAGAGGTAAGGGCTAGTCACCTCCCACACAAAGCCGACACTGGGACTTCCTTACCATGTCACTCCAGGCTGCCCACTGTACGCCACTACCTGTGACCTTCCTCAGAAACCCGCCAATAACAAAGCCATAATAATCCTGAACTCTGACATTCAAAACCCCCTGCAAACCAACACAAACCTGCACATTCCTACTTGATCTTCCTTACCTTCCCTCTACCATGTATTTCCCTTGCATGGGCCCCACTTGTGAGCTCCCCATGTCCCCAGGCAATTTCATGCTTCCTGCCTTTGGTGACATGTTTCATCAGCTGGAAGCAGCCATTACTTCCCCACAGGGTCAAATCTGCTAAGGGGCCCCACTGAAAATGCTCCTTCCTGTTGTTCCGTGGCACTTACCGAAATCTACCTCACTAGATTCTAAGCTTCTCAACACCAGGGACCATGCTTTTTTTTTTACATACTGCAGTGGACTGAATGCCCCCGCCCCCCAAAGTCATTGACTGTAACTGCTTAGGGTAGGAAATCCTATTATGGTAATTAAAAGGTGGGGCCTGGAGGAGGTGATTAGATTCTGAGGATCATGCCCTAGTAAATGGATTAATTATGGTGGTCAGTGGTGTGGTTCTGAGAGCTTTAAAATTAGAGCATGTGAGAGTCTCTCTCTCTGCTCCCCCATTCTGCCATGTTAGACCTCTGTGTCACTGTCACCACCAACAGGGCTTTCACCAGATATGTTCCCTAAACTTTGGACTTCCCAGCCTTCAAAACGGTAAGCAATAAATACTGTTTCTTTACGGATTACCCAGTTTGGGGCATTTTGTAATAAGCAAGAGAAACAGACTAATACCCATACCCTCTGAGTCTAATCATATAATACTTTCACCATTGCAGGTACTTAAATGTGCTGAAGGTGTCACTTCTCAATGTGTGTTGGCAACAAAACAAACAAAGACAAGAGAAGGAAGAACGCTGCATCATGAAGGAGCAGGCTAAATTACACCCAAGAAAATAAACATTAAAAGTTCCAGTTACTATGTTTAAATCAACATGAGGATTCTCCCCAGAGTGGAACCTGTCTCAGCATTTATCCAAGAAGGGAAGATGTGCAGGAGATGTAAAAGGCATCCGCGTGCCATGATTCCCATAAAGGCGTCACTGCTCCCTCCAATGCCTTCCAGACTTGCACTGTCCAACACGGCAGCCACTGTACACACATTGCTATTTACATTGAAGTTAAAATTAAAAATCCAGTCCCTTGGTTGCACCGGTCACGCTGCAAGTGCTCAGCAGCCACATGTAGCCTGTGGTTGCTCTGAACAGCACAGATATAGACCATTTCTGCCATCGCAGAAAGCTCTCTTGGACAGCACTGCTCTGTACACAGTGATCTTTTGAAATTAAAAGATTTTTGCACATGATCCTCTTGTTTAAAACTCATGCTGGTATCCCACTATTCTTGGGACAAAGACCAAAATTCTAACATGAACCACAAGGCCCTGTGTGGCGTGGCCCTTCCCCACCTTTTCGGCTGCATTCCATACCATTTTCGACCTTGCTTTCTGGGCCACAATGGCTTTCTTTCAGTTCTTTCAACAGCCACATTTGCTAGGCCACTGGGCCTTTTTATACATGCTGTCCCCTGGCCCTCCCAGCAAACTCCTACTCATTCTTCAGTCCAGCTTAAGGGTCCCGTTTCATGAAAGCCTTCCAGTCTCCACCAGGCTCCACGTGATATATATTCTTATAGGACTGTGCTTTCCTTTAGAGCATTCACTTCGGCCTGAATTATACTCTCTTAAGTGTGATCATTAAACCTTGTTTTCCCAACTGGGCTGTAGCTCCCTGGTAACGAGGGCAATGTCTGTTTTGTTCGTCTCTGTATCCCTAACACTTAGCATGGTACCTGGCCAAAGTATCAACAAATATTTACTTGATGAAACAAAGGACATCAACATTGTCCATGGAATTTTCAAAACTACCGGCTCTGTGATGCTAACTACAGTTAGTTTCTTCTTTCAGCGTTAAGTCCTGTTTGCAGTATCATACGTGATCATCAAACTACTTCTAGAATGCTCACACCTGTTACTGCAAGTTCACAACCCAGGAAAGACTTCCCCTGGGAGTTTACTTTAGGTCAGGGTCAGGCTGCCTGTTACAAGGCTGCACCCACACCAGGCAGGTTCAACAACACAGGAGCCTTTCCCCAGAACCTCTGCCTGAGAACACGCCATGCTTTACAAACCTGGGTCCCCCGAACTGAGATCACTCNAGAAGTCCCTAAAAGATGTGTAGAGGAAAGTGTGAGCTATTGACACAGCTCAGAGGAAAAGCTGAAGTCCCACACTCTCCTACAGGAAAGGCTCTACAGGCCCCGGCACCACCCCTGCTTGGGACGCCCTCCCCAGCAGTCCAGTGACTTACTCCTTCACCTTGGGATTTTGCTGAAGGTCACCTCCCTCACCACCATATCTAAAACTGCAAACCCTCCTTAGCTCAGTTGCTTTCTTTTTCTCCATAGCACTTATCTGTCATCCCACATATTCTACTGACTTATTATTTCCTGTCTCCTCTGTACTTGAATGCAAGTTCCCTGAAGGCAGGGAGCTTGATTCGCTCCCACTGTAGCCTAATGTAGTCAGCAGTGAGTGCTCAGTTAAACGTTTAATCTACCAAAGAGCTGTTAACCAGGTTTATAAACCAAAGAACACACAGTACTCTACTTAAAATTCCTTACCAAAGAAAATCTTCCTGAGGAAATGCCCACTGGTTGGCACTGGGAGTCAACTGGACAGAGAGAAGCATTAGAAGAGCTCTTATCCCAAGCGGGAGTACCCAGGCTTGGTTCAGTTGGTCCATGATGTAATAAACACTTCCCAGGAAGTGTACACAACCAGGACACACTGGCAGATTCTATGTGAAAGCCCCACTCTGCAAGTGAATCTTCTGCATAACTTTCTGGTAAAAGAAGGTCATGGCTAAATTACAAAAAAACAAAACCCAAACTTGGCACCAAGTTCCAAAAGAGAACATGGTCTGGTGTAGGATAACATCCTCTAGTGGACAGAGGNCACCTGTTACTGCAAGTTCACAACCCAGGAAAGACTTCCCTTGGGAGTTTACTTTAGGTCAGGGTCAGGCTGCCAGGTACAAGGCTGCACCCACACCACGCAGGTTCAACAACACAGGAGCCTTTCCCCAGACCCTCTGCCTGAGAACACGCCATGCTTTACAAACCTGGGTCCCCGAAACTGAGATCACTCGGAAAGCTCCCATCGACGAGGAACAGGAGGAAATCATCACCGCATCCCTTCGCCCAGTCGTCGGGGGCTGGTTCTATCTCATTTCCAGTGGAAACCCTGAGGAAAAAATATTACAACGTGCTCTAAAAGGACAAAAGTCATTCAATGCTTCGCACACTCCCCGGAAGCCGAGCTAACCCAGCGGGGACTCCCAGGCGCTTCGGCGGCCACAGCGCCTCCCACAACCCCTCCCTCCGATTTCGGTGACCGCATTCCCTTTATCTCCTCCCGTCCAAGCCCCGCTGCTACAAGGAGGGCAATACCTGAAGTCCAGGCCCCGCGGAGGGATCCGGTGTCTCCAGACCACAGCTGATCAGGGCCTCCCGGCCCCCTACGGAGCTTCGTAACCGCCCCGGAGCGGGGCCCGAAGCCAAGGGCTGGGCCGGTGGAAGCGGAGGCTGCGGCCAGGGCTGGTTCGCGTCGCCCTGCGGCCGGGAGTCGGCGACAAGGAGGAGGGGAGAGTAGGTTCCCTTCGGACGGGACACAACACGGATCTCAACTCGCTTCCCACCATCTTGGGCGGAAGCAGCCCGGACGTAATAACTTCGTATAGCGGCCGTCCTCGACTTTGAATGTGGGTCCTCCAAGGCGGTCTTAAAGGGACCGCAACCAGAGAGGTGGGATTAAAGGAGACGAGAGCCTTGGGCGGAGGGGAGGACCCTAGAGCGAGGGAAGCAGAAGGGACATCCCGTTTCTTGAAAGTCTTCTAGGTGCCTGGAGTCCTGAGTGCACTGTCCCATTACTCCTCAAGCAGCTCTGGTGCTCCAGAGAGGCTGAGTTACTTCCCGAGCGCAGCCAGGACGGGGCAGGGGCGGGTTTAAACCCCAGTCCTCCTGCTCCAAACCCAGTGCTCTTTTCACCACCATCCCAGGTAGAAGGGAGAGAAAGCTCCGAGGGGCTACTTGACGATGAAGGCTGACTTTGCCTATTGGGACATTGGCTGAAACTCCTCTCCTCCCCCCTAATTCGGGGATATGAACCCTTGACCTTGGTTTTACAACACCGCACTCTAACCACTGACCTAACCGGCCAGCTGCACTAGTCACCTTATTCCTCCAAGAGATGAGCACTTGGCAAATTCCCAAGAGTTCAACCCCACAACCAAGGAAGGATTTGCCGCGGCTGTGGGTATTACAGAACCTTGGAGGATATCAGACATCACCACCTTCCCTAGGGTTTGTGTGCAGTATGCATAAAGCAAATGTACTTCACAAGGCCTGGTTTTCCAAAGCTTTGCAGTTTCAAATATTGACCTTACAAAAAACAGGAAATTTTCCCCAGAGTATACACTCTCTGACGAAAGATAAGAATCGTAACACAGCAAGGCTGCCGGTTCAAAGACAGACAGGTTACTAATTGATAGTAAAGTCAAAGAGAGACAGGTTACTAATTGATAGAAAAGTCACTGAAAAGCTGCTGGAGGGAGAAGGAATGTTTGCTAAGATCAAGCATTTGTTAGTGGATCAACTTCATTGCATGTTACCAGCTTCTATTATTTTTTTTTTCCTTTTTGTCTTTTTTCGTGTCCGGCAACGGATTGCAACCCTCGGTGTCGCGCCCGCACCTCGCTCAGCCAGGGAGCGGGAACCGGTCTGTATGTGGGATCCGAACCCTCGGCGGGAGCGCCACTGCGCTCCCAAGCGGCGCACTGTAGCTGTGCGCCACCGGGCCGGCCCTCCAGCTTCTATTGTTAAAACTTATTAAACCGTGCTTAGCAAAACCCCACCAATGTCTCTTCCTGTAACTTCCTGGTCTGGAGAATAAATGCAGGAAGAGAACCCCAATTCGTGGTTAATTTCCCAAATGGAAGCAATGCCTCGCCGTTGAGGGCGATGGGAGATTAACCCCTTTTTGAGGCTTCTCACTGCTCAGAAGAGATGGGCTTTGAGCAATCTTTGGCAGCTCCGTCACCAAAGGGGAAAGGGGTGACAAATCCGTGGGAGGCAAAGCAACAGGTTTGGGTTTGTTTTACGCCGTTAGGCAGGGCAGTACTCTCTGGTTAGCCACAGGCCCTCTCCAGGTTTCTGGACGTGCGTCTGGGTTTCCAGCCACTCCTTGAGGTTTCAGGTCCTTCCTTTATGCCCTCCCCTAGAGATTTACTGTTGCCAGTTAGACCTATTTTCAGCACCAACATGGGGGAAATGAGACCACAAATGGCTGGCTCATGCAAATCCAGTGGCTGGGCATGCTCAGTGGAGAGGGGTTATGTAACCCTGGTAGCTGAATGACCTTCCACTACAGGAGCTAGAGAGCGCAGAATATTCTCAGATATGTCTGGTGATAGGATTTGACCCATGAACATGCTCCAAGAAGAGACCAGCTGAGCATGTGGTAGACTATGTCCTACAACTGGGAACCTTTTTTATTGAATATTCATTAGACAGTGAAACTATAAAAGCCAGATGACAGCAGAAGGCAGGGCTGGTGCTCACTGTCCGGGAGGGAGCCTGCACTCTGCCTGTGGAGTGCATGTTTGTTTCTCTTTGTATCAAACTTACCTTCAGGGCGCAGCTGCTCCTTCTCTTGAGCCAGCCTGCACTCAGTACTGAACTGTAACTTGTGTATTGCTTGCTTTTGTGTTAAACTTGGTGTGAGCCCTGCCCAGTCTCTGGAGCTATGCGACTCCCCCCACCCCTCAGATCTGTAACTCTTCTTTGTTACATTTAAGCTGTTGTAACTTTGTCCTGTGACTCCACTCTTGAAATCTTTCCTGTGGCAGAGCCAAAAACCCACCACAGGAAAGGCGGGAGGATGGGGTGGGTTGAGACTGACTACTGGGACCCCCCTAGACATCAGTAAGTGCTTTTTGAGTTGTGTGATCTCTCACGCCAGCACCACCCATGAGTGACCAACCAATACCTCCCTCTTTTCCCCATCTCCTGTGTGGGCCAAGTGTGATCATCTGTCCCTACTAAAAATTTAGCAAACACCCTGCCCTAGAAGTCTCCCTCTATGAAATTCAATGTCATCTAATTATTGTTTCCACGACTCTGTTATGCCTTTGAAAACAGGAGTTTGATAGTTTATCTGGCTTTTTCCTACTCATTGTGTTGAGCATCGGGCTGTTGCAACATCAATATCCTAATGAGAAGCTAAAGTCATGGCACATTTGTTTTTTAACAGCTTTTATTGAGATAAAATGTACATGGCATACAATTCACCCATTAAAAGTGTGTGATTTGATGGATTTCAGTACACTCAGCGTTTTGCAATCATCAAGCAATTGCAGAACACTTTCATTTCTCCCAAACTAAATCCCTCAGTCTTCATCCCCAATTATTCCATCCCCTCCAACCCCAGGCAACCATTAATCTACTTTATTTTGCTACAAATCTCCTCATTTGGGACATTTAATATAAAGGGTATCATACATTATGGGGCACTTTGTGACTGGCCTCTTTCACTCAGCATAATGTTTTCGAGGTTCATGCAAAGTTGTAGCACGCGTCAGTTCTCCAGTGCTTTGTATGACTGAATGTTTATTTACATGGATATCCCACATTTTGTTTGTTCACTCATCAGTTCATGGACACTTGGCTAGTTGTCCCTTTGGACTGTTGTGAATGATGCTGCAGTGACCATTTGTATTCAAGGTTTTGTGTGGATGCA
>NW_007728542.1:9210-10276 GCF_000696425.1 Galeopterus variegatus | reverse complement strand
GATGTCAGAGGAAACTCGACAGAGGAAACTGGCTGTGGCCAGGAAAAAGGTATGGCACGTTGGGTTGAAGGCCCCAGACCCAGCCCAAAGCCCCTCTGCTGGCAGGACAGGGGCAGGACTCTGTGTACTTCTGGGGTACATGGGGCTCACCCCTCTGCGCCTCTTGACTCCCCGCACCAAACTCTTCTCAGCCACCCCGTCCCCTTAGCAGCACAGCCCGTGCCCTCGCCTGGCACCCCCTGTCATTACTGCTTGGAGCCCGGCCTTTGACCTGATGAGCCAGTCCCCCAAGAGTTTTCACCCTCTTTCCAGCTTCTCTGGATGTGGCACAAATTTCCTTTTGGAAGGGTACTCAGGACTAGGGGACCCAGGACCAAGAGAGGTTTCTGGCTCCCTCACTCCCTTCACTTAGACATTGACAAACTGAAAAGCCTGCACCTCACCAGTGGGCTTCACATGTAGACAATATCTCAGGGTGGCAATTGGAGAATGGGTTTGGTTTGGTTTTTTCCCAGGTTTCTACTCTCTAGAGACACTTTATAATTTATTTCTGAGTCTGTACCTCACATTAGAATGCCCTAGGGTTCTGGGACCAGAGCACCTTTCAGTCAGTGCTCTCTGGAGGGAAATATGTTTATTTTCTGTGGAACAAATCCTGGACAACTGAACCTCACAGCTGGAATCTTGCCCAGATCATTTGAATCTGGGGTGCCCCAGTATTCATAGGGGGCATCTTTCTGAAGCATCAGATTTGCTTCATTCTTTTGAGAGGGACAAAAACCTATTAATGTACTTCGGGGTAACATTTGCCTAGATTTGTAAGATCATAATAGGCTTCTCTCTGAAATGATACTTCGGTTGTCCACTTTTTGTTAGGTCCCCAGATCCCTAGGGGTGTGCCCTCCCTGACTTCTGCCATTAGGATACATTGATGTTCATGTCTGAGAAGTGCTGGTGTGCAGCTCTCTCAGCTCTGTAAGAGAGGACCCCCATGTCTGGTTTGAATTTCGCCACCTGGAAGCTGCCGACTTATGATAAAGCCCCAGAAGACTGAAGTTAAATTCCA
>NW_007728542.1:6832-8406 GCF_000696425.1 Galeopterus variegatus | reverse complement strand
TTAAGAGATTACCAACAGAGAAACAGCCCTGGTGATGCTCCAGGAGCAAAGAACAAAGTGAAAAGTGGGGGTAGCCCTGATTCAACCACTTCTGGGGGTTGCCAGTTGCCTAAGGAGGTGAGTCTTGGCTGGTCAGGCTCCTGGGAACAGAGGGCTCAAGGGGCAGTAGGGGGTAATGGTAAGAAGCGTCAGGGACTGTTTAAGAAGTGTGGGTGTGAATCCTGCCTCTCCCTCTGCTAGGGATCCGATTTAGGACTCTTCTCTGAGCTTCTCCCTTGAAGCTGTGCACACAAAGATGGACACCGAGCTTGGCTGTCTCATTGGACCCTGCTGCAGGAAGCACAGGATGATGTTGATAACACCAAACCACAGGGCTCAATCCCTGTACTGGCCAGCACCAAAAAAAAAAAACAAAAGGTACAGGATGAGAGCCGCTCGGGAGGGGAGGGACCTTGAGAAGTGGGCAGAAAGGGGCTACAGGAGGAGGGCCTGGTCCAGGTCAGGCAGGAAAGAAACTTTTGCCATTTGATGGGGAAGAAAGGACATCAGGGGGCTTAGCCATTGTGGGGGACAGCGCGTTTCCATGTGCGCTCTCATCTCTTCTAGCCCACATCATACATCAGTGGGGAGGCCTTCGTGACTTCAGTGGGGAGGCCTTGTGACATCAGTTTGTGTGAAGGAGCACCTGTTTGGCTTTACTCCCAAAGGCTCAGATTTGGACCACTGATGTCTTAATGCCCGAACAGGCACAGTTACAGAGAGCCCTGGCCAGGGCTCACCATGCAGTCTGGCAGAAAGCAGGTGCAAATCTGAGCACCCTTCCCCCCTCAACCTGGTGCCTGGGCAGGCCTTTGGAGGAGCCGTTTAGGCTCTGTCTTGACCTCTGTCATTCCAGGGCAGTGTGAACATCTGAGAAGCTGCCTGTGCTCATGCGAGGAACAGAAAAAAGAGCTGCGGTGGAATCTGACTGCTCTCCCCGTGTGGCAGAAGGAAGCCAAGATGGTGAGCCCAGCCACCCACAGTCATGCTTGTGCCTCCACCCCCAGGGGAAAAAATGGCCTTAGAGAATTAGATAGACCTGGATGTTCACATCCCAGCTGTAAGTGATCTTAGCACTTTGTATTTCATCTACAAAATGGAGATAATACTAGTAACTCCCTCCTGTGGTGGTTGTGAGGATTCAATGGATTGTTAGCATGGTGTCTGGTGACGCACTCAATACAGAGTCAAATGACGGTGTTGACAGTCATAACAATGGCAACATGACCCAATATCCCTGGGCCTCTGTCGGCCAGCTGTAAATCAGATCTCTTTCCCTGCCTCTTCCATGCTTATTGAGTTCTTAGTAAAACCAAGTGATGTTGCTGTGCGTTGCTTTGCCCCCCATGGATTTGTGACCCCACTTCCCCTGGGTGACGGAGAGGCAAAGGATTACTCGAAGCCCATCTCTACTGAGCAGTTAGAGGCCCTGAAGTGGTTCATCTCCCTTTGGGATGCTCAAGCGAGAGCCATCCCTTCCTTGGGGAATTAACCCTGAATTGGGGTTCTCTCCCTGCATTTATTTTCCAGACCAG
>NW_007728542.1:5163-6352 GCF_000696425.1 Galeopterus variegatus | reverse complement strand
CAATTCATGTCCACTCTCTGGACTGGTACTTGTGACTCTTGGTTACTGGGGTCCCCATCCCATGCCATGGTCCTCTGGTTGTGTGTCATACTCACTGCATTGATCACCAAAGTGGTCCTTTCTGTTCCTCATTCTATCCATTCTCCACCACCTCTGGCCACAGGAACAATGATGTGGACCGCAAGTGTCGCTAGTCCAAACTGAAGGGGAAGCTTCAGGTCCTTGTGATGGAGAACGTGGCTTTGCAGCTCCATATGAAAAAACTTGAGACATCCAAGCTCCTGCCACAAGAAGTGAGTGGCTGCAGCACAGGGTTTTGGTTTTATGGGGATGGCAGTAGAGAGGAAGGTGGCAGCCTGTCCGTTCTGCAGCCACTCCCTCCGTGGCTCACACCCCTGTCTCGGAGCAGGTGCACACTTCGAGGGAGGGGCGTGGCCTGAGTCACATCCAGGAGCCAGAGACATGCTTGGCTGATATACGCAGGTGGACAGGTAAGCTGGGACTGGGGTGGTTTAGGGGCACATGAGGGAAGAGAATGAGGTGTGTGCCAGCAGATGGCAAGTCTGCTCGCCTGAGCCTCAGCGTCCCTCATCTGCAAAGAGATGTGGCGTGTCCAATTTCAGCGACCCACAGTTGTCTTCTGCACAAGAATGTGAAGAACTCTGTTTGAAAGTGGTTTGTATGATTGACCATCATCTGGCCATAAGGAATGATTAGCCAGGAAGCCATGGTCTGGGGTGAGGGGCCTGAATTAGGAGCTACGGGTCAAGAAGTTGGTTTCGTGAAACTCCAGAGTCCAGAGGCCCTTCTCATCCAATTCTTTTCTCAGCAGATCCTCCATCCCTGAAGCCTCCAGCAGGGCCCAGTGAGGAAGAACGGTGGCTGCAGGTGGAGACTGAGCAGCTGGAGAGCCTGGTGGGTCAGTTCCAGGCTCAGGTAAAGGACAACAAGGGTCTGAACCACCTGAACCACCTGAACCACNTGTGCGCTCTCATCTCTTCTAGCCCACATCATACATCAGTGGGGAGGCCTTTGTGACATCACTGGGGAGGCCTTCGTGACTTCAGTGGGGAGGCCTGTGTGACATCAATTTGTGTGAAGGAGCACCAGTTTGGCTTTTCTCCCAACGGCTCAGATTTGGACCACGGATGTCTTAATGTCCGAACAGGCACAGTTACAGAGAGCCCTG
>NW_007728542.1:1829-3087 GCF_000696425.1 Galeopterus variegatus | reverse complement strand
TACTTGTGACTCTTGGTTCCTGGGGTCCCCTTCCCATGCCGTGGTCCTCTGGTTGTGTGTCATAGTCAGTGCATTGATCACCAAGGTGCTCCTTTCTGTTCTTCATTCTTTCCATTCTCCACCACCTCTGGCCACAGGAACAATGATGTGGACCGCAAGTGTCGCCAGTCCCAACTGAAGGGGAAGCTTCATGACCTTGTTATTCAGAACGTGGCCTTGCAGCTCCATATGAAAAAACTCGAGACACCCAAGCTCCTGCCACAAGAAGTGAGTGGCTGCAGCACAGGGTTTTGGTTTTATGGGGGTGGGAGTAGAGAGGAGGGTGGCAGCCTGTCTGTTCTGCAGCCACTCCCTCCATGGCTCACGCCCCTGTCTCTGGGCAGGTGCACACTTCGAGGGAGGGGAATGGCCTGAGTCACATCCAGGAGCGAGGGACATGCTTGGCTGATATACGCAGGTTGACAGGTAAGCTGGGACTGGGGTGGCCTAGGGACACGTGAGGGAAGAGAATGAGGTGTGTGCCAGCAGATGGCAAGTCTGCTCACCTGAGCCTCAGTGTCCCCCATCTGCAAAGAGATGTGGCATGTCCATTGTCAGCGACCCACAGTAGTCTTCTGCACAAGAATGTGAAGAACTCTGTTTGAAAGTGGTTTGTATGATTGACCATCATCTGGCCATAAGGAATGATTAGCCAGGAAGCCATGGTCTGGGGTGAGGAGCCTGAATTGGGAGCTATGGATGAGAAGAGGGTTTTGTGAAACTCCAGAGTCCAGAGGCCCTTTTCATCCAATTCCTTTCTCAGCAGGGCCTCCATCCCTGAAGCCTCCAGCAGGGCCCAGCAAGGAAGAACGGTGGCTGCAGGTGGAGACTGAGCAGCTGGAGAGCCTGGTGGGTCAGTTCCAGGCTCAGGTAAAGGATAATGAGAGTCTGAGCCACCTGAACCAGGAGCAGGAGAAGCAGCTTCTGGAACTGGGTTGGGCTACTGGGCTCTGAGGCAAGCAGCCCAGGCAAGTGCTGGAGGGCTTGCAGTGCCACCACATCACCACCAGCTGCCTGCTGTCCCAGGCCGGTGAACTCCAGGAGCATGTGGCTAAGCTGTAGACTGGCCTCATCATGCTGGTGTCCCATACGCCCTGCCAGCCTGGCCTCCCCCCTCAGCCCCTGGGCCTTTGTTTCCCCACCTGTAAAATGCGGTGGTGGTGGCCTCACATGAAATGGTACCTAGGGGGCCGACCCCGTGGCTCACTCGGGAGAGTGC
>NW_007728542.1:0-581 GCF_000696425.1 Galeopterus variegatus | reverse complement strand
AAAAACTCAAATAGAACAAAATCCCAATGAAAATAAAACTCCAACAGAAAGAAGAAAGCCCCCAAAATTAAAAGATCCCCCCATGAAAACAAGAAAAACACCAAAAAAGCCTCCCAAAAAGAAAAAACCCAGAAAAGAAAACCCCAAGAAAAGGAAATCACCCCAAAAGAAGAAAAACCCAGCAAAAAGAAAACCACAACATAAAGAAGAAACTCCCCCAAAAGAAAAAACCCCAAAAGAAGACAACCTGAACAAAAAGAACCCAAGAGAAGGAAGAAAAATCTTCCCCAAATAAGAAAACCCCAGCCAAAGAAGAAACCTCCCCAAAAGAAAACCCTAAAAAAAGAAAAACCCCATAAAAGAAGAAAAACAAAAACCCAAACAGAACAATATCCCAATGAAAATAAAACTCCACCAGAAAGAACCTCCCCAAAAGAAAAAGATCCCTCCATGAAAACAAGAAAAACACCAAAAATGCCCCCAAAGAAGAAAAAACCCGAGAAACAAAAACCCCAAGAAAAAGAAAATCTCAACAACAAGAAAACCCCAACAAAAAGAAAACACCCCAAAAGAAGAAAACT
>NW_007728541.1:287115-297485 GCF_000696425.1 Galeopterus variegatus | reverse complement strand
CTTGGGTGGGAGGGGAGAGAGGGAGGAGGGAGGGAGGTGTCGGTGATGGGCCGTAATAATCAAATACATTGTATATTGACAAAATAAAAATTTAACGAAAAAAAAAAATAAAAAAAATAAAAAGAACTAGTTGTGGAGAACTACCCACACTTCCCCTTTTTATGGGACTGCAAATTAGGGGAAGTTTATAGAGTTATGTATGTGGAAAGAACTAGTTGTGGAGAACTAACCACACTTCCCCTTTTTATGGGACTGCAAATTAGGGGAAGTTTATAGAGTTATGTATGTGGATTCTGGCAAAGGCTCTCATGGTACATGTACATAAGATAGAAAAATTGGATAACATCCCATCAGAACTGGGCTGGATGATCACCTGACCTAGAGCATAGGCCAGCTGACAGCAAAGGCCCCTCCCAGTTCCAAAACACAAGAAAATTGATGGAATGCCAATTTTGAGTAAGAAACTGATGACTTACTAAATTTCAACTACTACACTTGATACTGGGAATAGGAAGATGCATTCCTTCCCTGAACGAACCCATTCCTGGAGAGGTTAAATCCAGCAAATCCAATGAGTGTTCACTCAAAAACTTATACATGAATGTTCATAGTAGCATTATTCTTAACCAAAAAGTGGAAATGACCCCAATGTTTATAAACTGATGGGTGGTTAAATGAAATATGGTATAGCCATACTTGAGATTTCTGCATACTATACATAAATGTCATCTAATAAAAGAACAGTAAACCACAGAAAATGTGGTATATCCATACAATGGAATATGATTTGGCAATAAAAATTGATTAAGAACTGATACACAGTACAACACCGGCAAACCTTGAAAACATTATGCTAAGTGAAAGAAGACAGTCACAAATGACTACATATTGTTTCCTTTCCATTTCCTTGTATGAAATACCCCATATAGGTAAATCTACAGAAACCAGAAAGATTGGTGGTTGCCTAGGGCTAGGGGTAGGTTGGAGGAAAATGGAGAGTGACTGTTAATGGATGCAGAGTTTCTTTTGGGGGTGATGAAAATATTCTAAAATTGAATGTAATGATGTTTGAACAATTCTGTGAATATACAAAAAAACCCATTGAACTGTGCACTTTGAATGAATTAAGTGGTATGTGAATATGATCTCAATAAATATGTTATTTTTTTAAAAAGAGTGAACTTTCCCTCTGGAAATAATACACTCTGGCTGGTCCCATGTCAGAGATTCTAGTAATTTACATGCTCACTTGTCAGTCTCCTCTACCAAGAAACCATCGATTAATCATCTTTGTATCTCCAGCTTCTAGCACAGTTGAAAGTTCAGTAAATTGGTAGCATGCTAGCTGACAACCTAGTACAATTAAACGCAAGAGAAAAAAAATCATCAATGAGTACTTCCTTGTAAACATGTGACATTGAATACCTCTGTAAAGGGATAATCCCTCACCTAAAAACTCACTTTATAGCATTAAAATACCCAAATCAGTCACAAATAAACAAAAAGAAAAGGCAAATTTGTGTTTTGGCAACCATTTATTCAGTGCTGAAATCCAAACAGGTACTGCAAATTATACACTATAAATATTCCTTTGGGGGTACTTCCATCTGGGTGGGGTGAAAGGGAGATTTTTAACGTAAGAGTTCCATAAAGTTTTAACTGAAACATCTCCCCCCGCTGGGTTATTCAGTATCAAACATTGATTTTCTTTATTGTGCCAAGAACCCTCAACTCCAGAGTAAGGTTCAATCTTCTCAAAAAATGGCCATTGACTAATTGATGGGTATAAATGCCTCCAAAGGTATTCAACAGCATATGTAGTAAAAAGAGCTCTTTGAGGCTTCTTGTCCTATGAATTTTGACTCTTCCATTTCCATAAACTCCCCATGGCCGAGCTACTCTGAATGAGAACTTTTCAAGCCCATTTGCAAGAAAAACTTCTTTACTCAATATACAATATAGCAAAGGAGTGATTTTTCTTCTTTGACAATCCCAAAGGTGTTACTGCACAAAAGGAGTCTTGTTTCTTTGGAATTAAGTTCTTAGCATATGGATCACATAAAGGAAATAAAAATGGAAGCCTCACCGAAATACTATTTCTCACTTCTCAGAGTGGCAAAAATCCAGAAGAGGGACAAAATATCCATTGTTGGTGGAGATGCTAAGTAGTGCAATCCTTTTGGAGCAGAATTAGGCAAGAGCTGGCAAAATTATACGCATTTACCTTCTGACTCAGCAATCCTATTTCTAGGAATCTATTTCAATGATATGCTCTCAAAAATAAGAAATGAATATACACAAGGCTTTTATTATAACACTATTGGTAAGAGCAAGAGACTTGAAATAGCCCAAATGTCCATCAGCAGAGAGATGGTTGAGAAAACTAAAGTAAATCCACGTTAGAGTACTATGCAGCTGTAAAAAAGAACAAAGACACTCTATGTGCTGATATTGAGCTAGAGTTATTTTTTAAGTGCAATACAGGTGCAGAAAATGTGTATAAAAGTTACCTTTTCTCTTTAAGGAGAAATAATGAATATACACACATATTCATCTGCTTATATAAAAAACTATCGAAGGACAAATCAAAATTTAAAAATGTTACTGCAAGGGAGAAAGGCAATAGACAGAAGGGCACAAGACAACAGCTAGACTTTTCTGGTTATTTGATGATATCAAGGAATTATTATTAATATTTTTAGATTGATAATGATACTGTGGTACAGAAGGTCCCCAACTTAGCATGGTTCAACATGTTTTTTCAACTTTACAGTGGTGCAAAACCAGTGCAATTTCTATGTAATGTACAGTACTCAATAAATTACGTGAGATATTCAGCACTTTATTAGGAAATAGGCTTTGTGTTAGATGATTTTGCCCCAGTGTAGACTAATGTAAGTGTTCTGAGCATGTTTAAGTTAGGCTAGGCTAAGCTATGATGTTCAGTAGATTAGGTGTATCAAACACATTTTTGACTTAAAATATTTTTAACTTAAAATGGGTTTATTGGGATGTAACCCCATCGTAAGTTTAAGAGCATTTGTATTTTTTTAAATTGCCATATCTTTAGAGATACAAACTGAAGTATTTTTTTAGATGACATCATATAACGTCTGGGGGTTTCTTTAAAATAATGCATTAGGGATGGAAGGAAAAGTGGGTTGAAGTATAGAAGAAACAAGATTGGCCACGTGTTGATAACTATTGAACTTGGGTGATAGCTACATAGGGGTTCATTAGATTATTCTTACTCCTTTTGTACATTTGAAGATTTCCTAAATGAATTAATACTTGTCATGAACCCTAGATTTCCTCTTTCATAATTTCTGATAATTTTTCTAGAATATTATTTAATGCTTCTGAATCTATGCTTGTCCTCTGAACTCTAATATTGAATTAGCCAATGATCAAACATCTTTCTTTACTAGTTCTCCTAAACTGTTTTACAAGCACTGAAAGGAAATAATGTTTTCATTAAAACAATTAGCAACCCAGAAGCAAATAACGTGTTGATTGCCATGGGCTTCCATCAGCTATTTTCTTTGTAGTTGAAAATTGTGCTCACATCTTAATGGAACAAAATGAATTGAAGGGTCCTTTGTGTATGTCTATGCCTGACTCTCAAGGAGCTTGTCAGCATAAGTCCTAGAGACATCTGGGCTGAACTTGCTCCCATCTCTCACACTGAGTTTAGAAATGTTCTTGGACCAGACCATGCTAGCCTGGGGTCTGAGGATGTTGAGTGAGCA
This sequence comes from Galeopterus variegatus, assembly GCF_000696425.1. NCBI lineage: Eukaryota > Metazoa > Chordata > Mammalia > Dermoptera > Cynocephalidae > Galeopterus > Galeopterus variegatus. The sequence continues at coordinate 293,736 of NW_007728541.1, read as the reverse complement.
TTTTGTTTGTGTTTGAGTGTACAGTACTGTATAGTGCCCCCTGTATAACTGCATGTACTGTATACTGTGCCCTGTATAACTGTAAGAGGGATAAGGTGCACTGGTGCAAGTAAGGTGATTTCTGGCATACATGCAGATTAGGCTACATGCAGGCCTGCTTTAGCCATATATAAATGGTTAGGTTTCTAGACGGCGTGATGTGACCTTTATGTTCTCAGACCTTATTATCCCAAACGTGCATACCTCTCTCCCATGAGGATTTGATGATCTAGACCTGGGATTTTCTTTAAAATAATGCATTGGGGATAGAAGGGAAAGTGAAGAAAGTTGAAGAAAGAAGATAATTTAAAATTAATTAAAATTTATTTGCTCAGTGGTACTAGCCACATTTCAATGCTCAATAGCCGTGTGTGGCCAGTGGCTACCATATGGACAGCACAGATTCAGGATGTCTCCATCATCTTAGAAAGTTCTATAGGACAGCTGTGATCTAGAACATTGCACCTCCATCCTTAATAATATTTCTGATTTTTCACATGTACCCTAGATGAGTTGATGTTTTTAACCTTTAGAATTTAAATCCGGTTGATGTCATACAACCGGCTCTGTATCTGGTCTTGTCAGAAGTTTGAGCCTATTGGTAACTTCTGTCTACACAGTGTGGAGTATCATGCTTCATTTCTTAAGTGTGGGTCTTCTGACATTTTTGCACGTTTTATGCTTTATGCATCATATTTCCTTTTCTCATAGCAAAGAATGAAAATTTGTCGATGTTTGAAAAAAAATGTATGAAAACCAAAGAAAGCTGTAAGAGAGATGCATTTGCTTGAGGTGTGGGTACTGATTGGGCTGATTTCTGCTGGCTGGTCATTAGGTAGACACGGGGATAAGTTTGGCTGTTAGTGAGGGTATCATCTGTGATTACAGATGTTGTAATAGCAAGGATTACAAATAGTCATTATATACCAGAGTTGACTTGACACACCTTTATCACTACAGCCAACATAATTGATTTCAAGGTATTCATTCATAGTCTGAAATTCAAATAAATTGGTAGTTGATGAAGCCTCACACATGTAAAGTTTCAGTCTAGAGTGAAGAATCCTTAGTCCTAGTAGAACGTGATCACAGTGAAGTTTTTTCTCCCTGTTTCTACCTGGGCTGGTGGTCCCCTAACAAAGCATCTCAGACTATAGAAATTACTTTCTCCAAGTTTTCAGGGAGACTAACCCTGCTCTCCTAAGAGACTACTTTTGGTGATTCAATGAAATCCTCCTAGAAATATATTTTGCTTTGGCAAATAGAGGCATAGTTACTACCCAGGCAATTCCCAGAGGAGCCCCATTGATATTTCTGGACATTTTTTCTTTAAGAGGGAATTCTTTAAAAAGTTTCACTCAGGGACCTAGAATTTCCTTGAAAGATCCCAGAATATTCCTGGCATGGGTTTGACATTAGTGTGCATGCTAGCCTAGCTAACTAATAGTTATTACACATCATCTTACACAGGAAGGTGCTAGCATGCTCTACAAAATTAAATTAATATTCAGAAATATGACAGATATGGTAATGACAAGATTTGGGCAGAAGTAATTGTGGAGTCCTTGACAATTACAGTTGAGAAAATACACTGAGATGGCTGGAACATCAATTACGAAATAACCTTCCAGCCTGACATTTTAGAAATTTTATGTTTTCTAGCATTCTAAAAGACTGCTCTGTTCTCGAGTTTATCTCTCAGTATGTTGGGAACCCAAAGTCTGGACAAAAACGTGGAATGAATTGGACGCAGGAGAGGAGTGAGCACATGGGGATGCTGGTTGACCTCTGGGTAAAGGTAAACTCCTTATGCCAAAGTCTCCAGTCTTTTACAAGGTATGAGATAATAGGAAGGTAAAGACTTAGATCATTCATTCATGCATGCATTCACTCCTCCCATTATTATTTATTCAGTTGATTATTTGTTTGTGAGAGGGTGGGATTTTTTTACCCCTCTTACAGCCTTCCTTTCTTCTCTTCCCATTCTAGTGAGGAGAAGATCTTGGACAGACAGCTAGCTAGGCAGACATTTTAAATATGTAATGCATATTAATGGTCAATATTAGCAAGAAGCGCTTGTGTGTCATGTTCCTGGCCATCCCCAAGGAACCTGAAAGTCTTACGGCTTGGGCTGAGCAGGGCAACAGGGAGGGAACTGGCTCTGGCTCCCTGGATAATGCAGGAAGCATGGTCCTCAGGACCCTCGGGCTGCTGCCAGGATGGAGCCAGGATCCTGAAGAAGGGGTGAGGAGGGAGGAGAAAACAGGGAGAGAGAGCAGAGAGAGCAGGACCCCCTCAGGAGACCATGGAGGAGGCTCTGTATTAGGGGATGCTGAGGGGAAAGTAAGGAAACGTTTGGCCCCATCTTCTGGAAGTTGTGCATGTTTCTGATTGGCTGCAAAAAAGAATGTTTTCTTTCTGGTAAGGGACTGATTGGCCAGTCCTCAGGGAGGGAGGGTGGAGGCTAGTCAAGGACTTGTCCATCCATACACCCTGGAGGCCCTTTGAGAGGAGCCTTGGCAACTCCACAGTGGGGTCATCTCCAGCAGCTGCTTCTGAGGACTGACCTTCTATTAGAAAGGAAAGACTCACAAGAGAACCAACAGACACGGACAGCTGAAACTAAAGGAAACCCACGAGAGAAAGAAGCGCACATTTACCCATTACTACTACTGCATGCCAGACACCTACGGATAACACCAGACTCCCTCAAGAAGTCTCCATGAACAGATGTTTTAGAGCTAGGTTTTTAAACATCACAGGAAATTTGCTTGCCATGGTAGGCAGAACAACGGCTTCCTGAAGATGTCCATGTCCCAATCCCTGGCAGCTGTGAATATGTCATCTCACCTGGCAAAAAGGACTTTGCAGATGTGATTAAGTTAAGGATCTTCAGATGAGGAGATTATCCTGGATTATCTGGGTGGGCTCACTATAATCATAAAGGTCCTCAGGAGTGAAAGAGGGAAGCAGGAGGGTTAGGGTCAGAGATGGAGATGTGGCAACAGAAGCAGAGGTTGGAGTGAAGTGCTTGCTGGCTTTGAAGTTGGAGGAAGGGGCCATGAGCCAAGGAATGTGAGTATCTTCTAGAAGCTGAGAAAGGCACGCTCCTGAGCCTCCAGAAGGAATGCAGCCCTGCTGACACCTCGATGTTAGCCTAGGGAGACCCATTTCAGACTTTGGACCTCTAGAACTGTATGATAATAAATGTGTGTTGTTTTGAGCCACTAAGTTTGTGGCCATTTGTTACATCAGCAATAAGAAACTGATATACTTGCCTTTAACCAGATGATTACCTAATGTTTTTATTAGGAAAACAAAGAGGATAGACTGTTTTCATATCCCTTAGAAACATAAAATATTATCTAGGGAAGGCAAAATAAAGCATGATTAACATATGGGATCTAGGATATGGATTTCCCCCAAATAAGTGGAATTCTCACTTGCTAATGTCCTACTTTTTGCAGCGTGAGAGCCTGGAGCAAGAGCCCTGTCCTGTCCAAGGGAGAACCCCATGGGGACAGAATGCACAGTGGCCTCCTTCACACTGAGTGCCTTGGGCCCAGACTGCCCCTCGCCCATGTTCCATCCCACTCTGTCCAGCCACGGCTTTCACTCATTTTCCTCTGCTGGGTGAGTCTCCAGAGAGCCCTGCCTCAACTCAGGCAATCATTCTTAGAGGGTCAACAGATCTCCTTTTCATGAAGCCTTGGCCAGCAGGCTTTATTAATTGGTTAGCTAGCTCAGGTGACGAGGCCCACCCAGCTAAGGAGGGCTTATTCAAGCATTGGTGACAGGCCTGTGTGACCCCAATCTTTATGGGTCCAGTGCTGCATCCTTTGAGCTCCTTCCAGTGGCTTTCCAGGAACCCTGATGACTAAGACTCCAAATATTCCTGAGTGGTAGGATATGGTGACTGAGGATCCACCGTGTCTTACTTCCTGCTGTGAACTCATGAAAGAAGTAAAGGTATTTCCCCTTCTCCTCTAAGAAAGCAGCCAAGTCTTTGGAGGACTGGGTTTCTCTCATCTTATTAAGACTTTGAGTTTTTCAAAAGTCTAGGCTGGAAAGCTCAGTTGACCATGGGGGCAAGGAGCTGCATTCGTTTCTTGTTGCCACTGTAACAAATTACCACAAACTTGGTGCTTATAACAACACAACTCTAATATCTTACAGTTCTGGAGGCCAGAGGTCTGAAATAGCAGGGCTGGTTCTTTCTTGAAGCTCTAGGGCAGAATCTGTTTTCTAGCCTTTTCCTGTCTCTAGAGGCTGACGACACTCCTTGGCTGGTGGTCCCTTCCTCCAACCTCAAAAGTGCGTCACTCCAGCCTCTGCGTCCATCATCATGTGGCTCCCTCCCCTTCTGTAGTCAACTCTCTCTCTGCTCCCTCTTCTAAGGATATGTGTGATTATGTTTAGGGCCCTTGGATGATCCAGGATAATCTCCCATATCAAAATTCTTATCACATCTGCAAAGTCCCTTTTGCCATAGAAGGTACACTTCCAGGTTCCAGGGATTAGGACGTGGGTATTTAGGGGGCCATTACTCAGCCTATCACAGAGGCCTGCGGACTCAGGAAGCAGCAGTGGTGTGGCTCCTGAGGACTGGTTAAATTTCCCAAGCCCAAGTGATCAAAATTCTTATCACATCTGCAAAGTCCCTTTTGCCATAGAAGGTACACGTCCAGGTTCCAGGGATTAGGACGTGGGTATTTAGGGGGCCATTACTCAGCCTATCACAGAGGCCTGGGGACTCAGGAAGCAGCAGTGGTGTGGCTCCTGAGGACTGGTTAAATTTCCCAAGCCCAAGTGAATTACCATTTTTCTGTTTTTAACAGTTTTTCTTTTTTTTTTTAATTTTAAAATTGTGGTAAAATATATATAACATAAAGTCTCCCATTTTAATCATTTTTTTTTTCTTTTTCTTTTTTTCCTTTTTGTCTTTTTTCGTGTCCGGCAACGGATCGCAACCCTCGGGGTGGATTTCTCCTCCCATCCCACTCCCATGTGGCACCCTGTTGGTAGCAGGATCTCTCATGGGATAACCAGAGGCCAATCCCTAAGCCTTGAGGCTGGAGTTCTCTGTGTCCAAGCTTTGCTTAGAAAGAACGTGGCGGTTCACCTGCGAACGGACCGCAGGAGCTGGGACAGTAGGCATGTGAGGATTCACAGCATACTCAGGATGGTCTGAAACCAGAAGTCCTTCCCCCAATTTTCTGGGCAGGGCCTATCATATCCTAGGAAAAAGAGGGGTTCCCCAAAACCTGACCGACAGTGAATTTCTCACTATCCTTGTGAAGCAGAGATTTGGAGCTGATTGATTTGATTTAGAAAAAAATGTAGAAATAGAAAAAAAAAAAAGAAAGAAAGAAAGAAAAAAATGTAGAAATAGGATACATTTGGCTCCTGAATGTTGTGGAGCAAATTCATACCTGTTTGAAGACGGGGCACGGTCGGCTTCTAAAGCAAATATCCTGATGTATCAACTTTCCCAGCACATCATGATGATCCTCCAAGAAGCCCGCTTTTCAGAAAATGAATTTTCTTATTTCCAAGCTTTAGTTCACTTTGTTTTTCTAGTTTATGGAGGGAAAACACACACACAAGCCTCAGGAGGTCTGGCCACTTTAATCTCAGTCAACATCATGTGGGCCAAAGCAGAGCTCCCGGGCCCTTGGCCGTCCCCACGTTCTGACTTCGCTCCTCGGAAGGAGGTGCCCGCTGCGCTCAGGTGCGGGCTGCGGACCACAGGGACCGTTGGCTCTGGGACCTGACCGCTTCTGCACTCCGTCGACTGCATGCGCCCAGCGGCTGGCGACGGCGAGGTGACCAAGGCCATCGCCAGCGTCCTCCACCGAGACAAGTGCAGCAGAGAGGGCAGAGGCTACAAATCCAACGGGGAAACCAGCCAGGTTTGTTTAGAAGCGAAAGTTAAGGTCGTCTCATTTACATCCTGAGATGACTGTAGCCGGGTCGCCGAGAAGGCCGGGCGTCGTTCGTTTCTACGGGAAAATGGATTCACCCTGCCCGAGTCCACCTGCAGAGACGGGGGAGGGGAGAGAGGGGTCCGAAGTGTCGCGACTTTTGCCGGTTTGTCGTCGCCTGGAGTGGGTGGCCCCGTGCTTCGGGGAGCAGAGTCCGGCCGCGAGCTGAGGACGGCTGCCGCTGCTCTGAGAAATGACAGGGATGAGTCGGGGCCGAAGACGTCCAGAAAATGCAAAGGCAGAGAGAACTGGCTGGGGGATGAGCGGACGTGGACGTGACAGGACGTCAGAGGCTGCGGGGACGTCTGCCCCGGGAGAGAGCCCGGGTGACATCCATTTACAGCGCTCGCGTTTCTGCAGGGCCACAGTCAGACTGCGTGGGTGTCGGGCTCGGTGGTGCCGGGCGCACCGCCTCATCTGTTCCTACGAAGGCCAGTAGGAAAGCAGCTCCCGTCGCATCCGCACCTGGGGGTGAGGAACGCAAGCACCGAAGGGATAACCGAGGTCACAAAGCCTCGGAGCCACGGGGCTGACCGCGGAGTCCCAGCCGGGGCCCTCGGAGCCCTCGTGACGGGCGGCGCCACCGAGCCGAGCCGCG
>NW_007728541.1:273536-286115 GCF_000696425.1 Galeopterus variegatus | reverse complement strand
CCTCGCTCAGCCAGTGAGCGGGAACCGGTCTGTATGTGGGATCCGAACCCTCGGCGGGAGCGCCGCTGCACTCCCAAGCCGCACACTGTAGCAGTGCGCCACCGGGCTGGCCCCCATTTTAATCATTTTTAAGTATACAGTTTAGTGACATTAAGTAGCGACACTGTTGTGCAATCGTTACTACCACCCATTTCAGAGCTTTCCCATTTCCCAGTACTGAAGCCCTCTGCCCACTGAACACGAGCCCCTCATTGTCCCCTCTGCCCAGCCCTGGCCACCACCATTGCTCTTTCTGCCTCCGGTTCATTTAACGACTCCAGGTACCTCACATATGTGGAATCATAAAATAGTTGTCCTTTTGGACTGGCTTGTTTCACTTACCATAATGTCTTTAAAGTCCATCCACGTTGTGTGTGGCATGTGTCAGAATTTTCTTTTTAAGGCTGAACAGTATCCCATGGAATGATGTGCCACATTTTTTCATGCATTCATCCATGGAAAAACACTTGGGTTGCCTTCACCTTTTGGCTACGGTGTGCGATGCTGCTATGAACATGGGTGTATGAACATTTCTTTGAGTCCCTGCTTTCGGTTCTTCTGGGTACATACCCAGAAGTGGAATTACTGGATCGAATGGCGATTCTATGTTAAATTTTTTTGAGGAACAGACATATTGTATTCCACAGTGTCTGCACCATTTTATGTTCCTGCCAGCAGAGCACAAAAGTTCCAATTTCTCCACATTCTCACCAACGCTTGTTATTTTCTGGGTTTTTTTCCCCATAACATCTTAGTCGGTGTGTTACCAACAATTTTAAAGATCATATAAATGGAATCGCAGTCTGCATTTTTTGTGTGTTGCTTCTTCTAACTTTTCTGCATTTCATCTGTGTTATTGTACATAACAGTTGTACAGAATTCCACTGAGTGACTATGTCACAACTTATTTATCTATTCTACTGTTATCAGACATTTGGGTTGTTTCCACCTTGGGGCTGTTTTGAGGAATGATATTCTGAGCCTTTTTGCTCATGTATCCTCATGCACGTCTGTGTGGATTTCTCTAGGGTGTGCACCCTTTGATGAATTTCTGGTTATAGGGGATGCACACCTGACACTTTGTCTTTTAATGCCAATCTGTTCTTTGCTTTTTCTTAATGAAAGATTACATTGAGTAGCTTTCCATATGTTTCATCAACTATTTGGATTTTCTCTTTTGTGAAGTGCCTGTTTTAGTGTGTTCCTTAGTTTTAGAATTAGTTATCTCTTTTTCTTATTGATTTTCTTATTGCTAGGAATCCTTTATGTATTTTGAATACTAGTCCTTTGTTAGTTCCATGTATTTCAAGTATTTCTCTCCTACTCTGTGGTTTTCATTTGTACTCTCTTTATGGTGTCTTTTTTTTTTTTAAAGATGATTGGTAAGGGGATTCGAACCCATGGCCTTGGTGTTATCAGCACCACACTCTCCCAAGTGAGCCATGGCTGGACCCTCTTTATGGTGTCTTTTGATGAAGAGTTCTTTTTGTGTAGTTGAATTTATCAGTCTTTTCCTTATGGTTAGTCCCTTTGTGTCTTCTTTATGAATCTTTCCCCATTATAAAGTCATAAACACATTCTGTTTTATTGTCTTTTAAAAGTTTTATCACTTCAAACATTTTTAACCAGTTGTCTTATTTTCAGCCCCACCTGTATCTCTTCTTTCAGAAGCTCTAGGCTTCCGGTCAAGTTGGTGGAATAGATGGTCCCCAGCGTCACCGTCTCCCACAAATCAACAAATTTACAACTATTAAAAAGCAACTACAGCCAAGCTTGGGTCGCTAGAGCTCAGGGGAAGAGGAGGAGAGACCTACGGAGTGCATGAAGGCAGGAGAAGCCACAATGAGAGAAAGAAAGGACCACTCCTACCATTTTGAGCCCTGGCCACTTCAAGGCTGGCCCTGCTGAGCGCACGGAGCAGGAACTGGCAAAAGCTGCATCTGTGCCCTTTGTTTGAAGTTGCTTGGAGGCGGCAGGGGAGAAGAGGGCTTTGGTGGCCCCCAGGCCAGCAATACCACTAATAGGGTTCCTGTGGACCCACATAGGAATGAGGGGCCACAAACAACTGAAAAAAGGAGTCATTCAGAGGCTGGTGAGTCATCACAAGGGACCAGCACATGGTCTGTCCCACGTAAAGTGTTTGTAGTGAGGACAGTAGTGGAGATGGGCCCATCGGGGAAATACTGGGGCACAGCAAGGACAGCTCATCTGCCCCCCAGTCAGCTCAGGACCACTCTGTGTAGACTGGTCAGGAATATAGAACTGCAGGGGGAACAGTTTGCTGAAAGGTCTCAGGCCCAGACCAGAGTTTCTACACAACCCAGGTGTACTGGATCTCATGAGACCGGGAAAGACCTACAAAGTCAACCATTAAAACCTGAGCCGCACAAAAAGCCTTCCCCAGGAATTCAGCAGCAAAGCAGCAAATTAGCTCAACTATAGGACTCAAGTGTTGGTCCCCATAGGAAGTCCCCCATTTTAGAAATAAGCAAAAGACAACAAATTAGTTCCAGTGCAGAGTTTAATTGGTGAGAACAGTGAATAATCGAACACAGAACTGAAAGAAAAAACAAAATACCCACAGGCCAGTGACAAAGTTTGATATTAACTAGTAAAGGTCTCACTTCACCAAAGAACACCTATAACACCTAGAAGGACTGGAAGCCCCCTGGGCCGCCAAGCCAGGAATGGGGGGTGCAGGGGACCTTAGCCATGCTTCCTGACACCTGCAACCAGCCAGCAACAACCACTGAACTGCTGCAGGAAGTGCCCTGGGCTCCCAAGCTGGGGATGGGGGGCCAAGGGCCTCAGCCATGCCCCCTCCCCAACACCTGCAACCAGCCCAGCAATGACCACTAAGTTACTGCAGGAAACACTCCGGGCTCCTGAGCTGGGGCAGTGGGGGGCTGAGGGCTTTGGCCACACCCCTGACACCTGCATTCATCCTGTCAAGGACTGAGCCACCACTGGAAGCCCCCTGGTCTCCCCTGTGGGAATGAGGGGGTGCCACAGGCCTCAATCCCTTCCCTCCTCCTTCCTCCTTCTCCCATCCCATTTCCTTCCCTTTTCCCCCTACCCCTCCCACTCAACTGCTCCACAACAACATATTAGAATGTAAAACAGGTGGAGCTGGGGACTGACCCCTCCTCCTGCAACCAGGCAAGAAGCATGCCAAAAACACCACTTCCATGTGGGTGGCCCACCACAGTCACCACAATAGCTACAGCTGCCACAAAAGTGGCTAGATGACACCACCACTATGCAGATGGTCCGCCAGCCACTTGAGTGCATTGACACACAAGAAGAGTCACCAGTGGAGAACAAAGAAAAGAAGAGGATGTCTCTCTCCACAAAGCCCATTCCAGAGTGACAAAAGAAACATCTGCTCTATGATAATAGTGGGGGACCTGAACACACCTTTCAGCATTGGCCAGATCATCAAGGCAACAAATCAACAGAACAACCATTACTCTTTCAGAAGGAGAGAAGAAATCTAAGGTTATCAGAGGTGGCAGAGGGGAGGCAGAGGGGGGCATAAAGAATAATGGGCCGAGCCCATGGCGCACTCGGGAGAGTGCGGCGCTCGGAGCGCAGCAGCGCTCCTGCCGCGGGTTCGGATCCTATATAGGGATGGCCGGTGCGCTCACTGGCTGAGCGCGGTGCGGCCGGTCTCAAAAAGGACAGAAAAAAAAAAGAAGTATGATTTATAGCAATATATATGCTAATAATATTGATTTTGTCAACATACATCAACGTTGAACCCCCAAAATATGTATAATCAATTATGATTCAATTAAAAAAAAAAAAAGAAGCTCTAGCTGCCTGAGCTTTTCCAGGGTTCTGAAACACAATAAGCCTTTTTCTTGGTTTCATGCACTAGTGACAAAGGTTTCAACGTTCTCTGATCTGCTATCAGTTACCTTTGATCCGTCTGCCTTTTAGTTTCCAAAGTGTTGGTACTTTCTTTCATCTTCTTTCCTGTTATCTTTGCCCTGGTGGGTTTTACCATATACATGTATGTATGTGTGTGTGTGTCATGTTAGGGGTAACATTATCACATTGGTGGTGTTTCTGGAGCAAGAGGCCATGAATATATGTGTTCAAATCTCTGTGTTCCAATGGAAGTCACAGCAGCATTGTTTATAACAGCAAATGAAAGAAATTGGAAACAACATAAATACCCAACCTCTTGGCTTAAAGTACTCTTCTTTGCTTAAATTACTTGGATACAAAGAATATTAAATGGTCACCTTGCCTAAAAGTGTGTATTACAGAGTCAGTGTTGCCCTCTTCTGCTACTTGTGTTGGAGTGAGCAGGACTGAAGCCATGTTGGGACCGAGGACTTCCTGGGCTGCAGAGGGGGAAGGATTTTTAAAAGGACAGTTTTTTTATCCCCACCCTTGCTTCCCATCCCCTGACTTTCTTATCTCGCTCGCTAAGTAGGAGAACAAGGCCCAGAAGCTAATTAGTACTTTGCAAAGCTAACAGTTCTTTTTTTGAGATTTGTAGAGTTTTGAGAAATGATCAAGGCCAAATGACTGAAGCTGACCTTGAGCACTAGCCAAGTACACCAGAGCAAATCAAAATCTTGCAGGGTCCTGAGATAACGGCAAACCAGATGAGGCCTTGGCAAGACCTTGTACCTGGCTCACAGACATGGCCCCCTTGTAACTCACATCTCCTGCTCTCCTGCTTTTCATCTCCCACATTCTACTCCCTCAACCCTTCCTTTAAAAACCCCTCAGTAGAGGAGGGAGGGGGGTTTCGGTAATGGGCCACAATAATCAACCTCATTGTATATCGACAAAATAAAAATTTTTTAATAAAAAAAAAAAAAAACCAAAAAACAAACAAACAAACAAAAAAAACCCTCAGTAAATGTAAATCTTTGAGACGGGGTAGCCTACCATCTCCTTCAGCTGGAAAAAAAAAAAACAAAAAACAAACAAACAAAAAAAAAAAAAACCCTCAGTAAATGTAAATCTTTGAGACGGGGTAGCCTACCATCTCCTTCAGCTGAATGCATCTGCTTTTCTAACACCAACCATTTGACTCCTGAGTTTTTTTCTTGCCTTTTCAAAGGGGCAGGCAGCCAGACCTGAGTCCAGTAACACTTGTCCCCCAGGCTGCTGCAGACCACATGGGTACTGGGGCAAAACGGGCAGGGGTCACCCACCTTCCAGGACAAAGGCAAGCACAGGAAAACTGTGGTTCAGTAGGGCTGGGAACAGTGGGGACATAACTATCCTTAGGTCTAAAGAGGCCAAGATGGGAGGGGTTAGTGGAACCTGGACAAAGAGAAGCTGGTGACAAGAACAGTGACCTTCAGCCATGGTTGACTCTGCAGGGAGGAAGTGGGTGGAATCAGTGCCCTGACCTCACTCTCTCCCTCCTGTCCCCTGCTGTGGCTCCCCACTGGCTGAACCCAAGCAGCAGCCAGGGGGCAGGGGTCTAATGGTGTGGCCCATCAAAGGTCAGCGTTGGCAGATATGCTGAGAGCAGTGCAGACACAGGATGGTGTGTACGTTCAGAGGGCAAACCAGAGACTTCCAGGACAAACCCAGGCCCTCATCAGGAAACCCACTTGCTAGTGACACCCTCCTTTGTCCAAATATCTTTGAGTTCTAGAAGGGGGTGATTGATCTTTGCTGCTGCCCAGTCAGACCAGGAGACCTAACCGTATTATTTTCCTAGGGCTGCCGTAACAAGGTACCCCAAACTGGGTGGCTAAAAACAACAGTTCAGGAGGCTCAAAGTCTAAAACCAAGGTGTTGGCAGGGTCTTGTTCTCTCTGAAGGCTCTAGGGGAGGATCCTTCTCTGCCTATACAAGCTTCTGGGGGTTGCTGGCAATCCTTGGCGCTCCTTGGCTTGCAACTGCGTCATTCCAATTCCTGCCTCTGTCTTCACATGGCTGTCTTTCCTCCGTGCGTCTCCATGTGTCTGTGCCCAAATCTTCCTCTCCTTATAAGGACAGCAGTTGTCAATTGAGGATTTAGACTCAGACTAATCCAGTATGACCTCATCTTAACCTGATTACATCTGCAAAGACCCTATTTCAAAATAAGGTCATATTCATAAGTGTCAGGGGTTAGGATTAATATATTTGGGGAGTGGGGCACAATTCAACCCTCCATACCCCCAAGGCCACATGTCTGGGGAAATTTTTCATCAGTAGGGATTGAGGAGAGAGGTGCCTGAGTGAGAGACTTGGTGCTCCATCTCACATATGGTCCTGAAACTCTTGAAATCCTGTGGGGGGAAAGGCCACCCCAAATTCCAAAGCTTCAGTGGTTTTCCACCATGCTGACTTCCAGCTAGAGCCCAGAATTCACCTTTTAGAGGCAGACTCAAAAAGTGCTCAAGGAAAAATACACTCACTGATTGTCTTTTGAGTTATGCAAAGTAAAGCAAATATCTTGTTCTGAAATAGGATGATTCAAGATAAAGGAACTTGTACGATAATCTGAAAACCTGTCTTCATTAATAGTGGATTTGCATCTTGTACATTGTTTCAGGAGCCTGGGTAGGACAAGAATCATTTCAAGTGCACTCACATTGCTTGGGGTGGGGGTGGGAGAAGTGGGTGGGAGTAGAAGTTATAGGCCCTGCAATCTGGAACCAGGCTGAAGGCTAAGGAGAGGTTTACCCTGAAGCTCACAGTGGTGTGCTGGAACCAGCTGTTTGGACTTGCAAGAGCTGATTGTAAAATTTCAGGACTTTTATAAGCTGGTTGATAAACACAACCACCATTTAAATTAAATTATATAATCTTATAATTAAATAAATTATATTAAAAACAAAGGAAACACATCCTCGAAACTCATCACTTCCTAATTATTTTTACATTTTCTATCATCAGTGCTCTCGAGGTCTATTGCATCCATGTGAGGGAAATACTGGACAAGGATACCTCAAAAAGTTCATGGAGTCATATTATCTTTCGATTCTATTTTTCCACGAACTTTTTGAAGTACACACATATCAGGGTGTGCTACTGTGCATCTCTTCCCAGCTCCCATTCAATGATAGCACAGTTGGGAGCTTGAAATCTTCCATGGTGGGGGTATTCACACCACGGGAATGGCAAACCCTCGTAACCAGCCCCCTCCAGCAGGGTATTAATCATTGACCAGCACCCACTGCCAGAGGGGACACTGGGGAAGAGCCTGACCTACTGTCCCTGGGAGTTGTCTGGTTTCCAGTGCTGTTTGTCTTTTTTGTGCTGGAAAAGGGTAATAGGAAGCAGACTAGTGTCTATACTTGGGGCAAATCAATATGGAAGAGCCCAGAAGCCACCTGGGGAAGCAGGTGACAAGGTGGCAAGAGAAGATGGAGCTCAGCCCAGCCCAGAGATCTGACACCTCCAGGGATTTACAGGCCACATAAGCTGTGCTAGCAATGGAGCACTATTGTCTCAACTCTGTACCAGGGCCCCTCAAAACAAGAAAGAATTTGTAAACATGGCTTCAGGATTCTTGGAAACAGTTTCAGAAGAGGACCTGAGTGAGGGCTAGATTTCTTATCCCACAGGAAAGGGGGCTCCACCTGTTGTCTCCAGAGAGACTGGCAAGGTCTAAGTTCCAGAAAGGTAACAGCAGTCTTTTCTGCAGGCTGTCTCAGGACCTTCAATAATCTAATGTGCCCCAGGACTTTCCAAGGGTTGGGGTGGTGGGTGCCATTCGTAAACTTTCCTAACATTATCTTCCCACAGGATAAATAGCACGTGGGCTAGGGCTCCACAAATCACACTTTGGAAAGTTCTAAACTAGACACATGGGCATCATGGAAATCTACTTGTCCAGTCCAGCATTTTCCAGCCCCAATACAGATCAGTGATCTTTACAGAAGGAAGTACTTGTTATTTTTCCACACATAATTGTGATCAAATGAACGACTCTTTTGGAACCCTCTCTCATCAAAAAAAAAAAGAAAGAAAGAAAGATAAAAGAAAAACCCTCTCACCACTCAAAAAAATACAAGAAGAAGAATTACTTTTGAGTGTTTAAATAAGAAAGAGAAAACTCCAGAATATTGACATTTCCGTCATGTGGCCAGAAATCATCCATGAAGGCTAGGTTGCTAGATTTAGCAAATAAAAATATAGGATGCCCAGTTAAGTCTGAATTTCAGATAAATAAGGAATAATTTTTAGTATATATGTAGGTCCCATGTAATATTTGGGACTTACAAATACTGAAAACTTATTTGTTGTTTATCTGAATATGTAACTGGTCATCCGGTATTTTCCTGGCTACCCTAGCGAGGACAGGATCTATACGGGATGCTGTCAGGTCTTTGGGGAGCCAGTGTGGGTAGTAGGAAGAGAATGAGCTTTGGAGTCAGATCTGGTGGGACTCTGAGTTTGGCCACTTACATAGCAACATGACAGAGCTGCTCAACCTCTATGTTCCTTAATCTCTCTGACCCTCATTTCCCCAGCTATATGTAATTGTGGAAGTTAAGATGGATGATACGATTAAATTTGAAAATACACAGAACAGACTCTGATACAATGATCAGCACATAGCAGTTTTTAAATTAATATTAGTTCTACCCTCTCGTCCTACCATTCTCTTTTATTTGGTGTCAGTCATTGAGGAAACAAATAATTTTGCTGGAATCCTGAAGGACATAGTGACTAATACAGCCACTTGTAAAGCTTTCGTCTTCCACCTTTCAGCTTCTGTGGGGCTTCAGTATTCTAAGTCAAGGGCCTCACTGACAAGAGGACCTGATTGACAGCTTCTCAGTATTCCCTGCGCAGCCCTTCAGACCTGAAGACCTCAAAAGGCACCTCTAGAAGCAATTCCAGGGAGGCTAAACACAAAACCACTGCTCTACCTAGGAACTCAAATATTCAACAATTCTTCAAGGGACAGTTAGCTAAAATCTTCACAGAAGCCTCTATGTTTCATTTGTAAAGTGCTGATTCTACAAATAGTGTTTATTTGGCTCATGAACTGCTGCTGCACAAAAGTCCTGCCCCAGGGGACTCTTCTCTGTGTCTTTCGCTGTTACATTGTTGCTGAACACATTTTCGTTTTATTTTCAATTTCTCAGGCTAATGAAGAAAAGCTGCAAAATTGATGCTCAAAAGACAGTGAACACTTCAAGCTGTAAGTGTTAGTTTTTATACTGGTTTACATAATTATTTTTATAACAGAGTTAATTCTCTAATTATGTTCCATTGGGACCAAAGCTAATAATTATTTAAAATTAGTTTGCAGCACGCCTGGACTGACTGGAAAACAAAATCAGTTGGCTTGGGCAGTGAGGGGACTTAGAGGGACATTTGGAGCCACTCAGTATTCTAAATCGGTTGTGTGTCATTCTGAAAGTAGATAATCCATATGTATCACATAGACAGAAAACTCAAAAAAAAAAAAAAAAAGTCATTTCCTAGAATAGAAATGAGAACACTTCTAGGTTGCCATTGTTCTAATTATGGGCTTAGTTTTCCCTAGAGCACAGAAATCTTCACATTCTTTTTAAAACTGCAGTAAGGAAGTAGAAAGCTTCCTTTTAATGAAAATACAACCTCATTTGAATGTTTAAAATAGCTCTTGAACATAAGACCAATTGCTATCCTGTGTACTTCTTGGATATCAAGGATGTTGGTTGTAAAAGTTTTAATTAAATAATAAGAAGGAAAAAGACATCATTTAAGAGTGAATGATGCAGTTTGGATGTGTTGTCCCCTCCAAAACTCATGTGGAAATTTGATCTCCAATGTGGCAGTGTTGGAAACTGATTGAGTCATGGGGGCGGATCCCTCATGAGTGGATTAATACTCTCCCGGGGGGGAGGGGGGATTAATGAGTGAGTTCTCGCTCTATTAGATCCTGCAAGAGCTGGTTGCTTATAGACCCTGGCACCTCCTCTCTCTCTCTCTCTTGCTTCCTCTCACTATGTGATCTGCTTGTACCCACCGGCTGCCTGACACTTTCTGTCAGATGCAGCTGTCCCAGACTCATAAGCCAAATAAACCTCTTTTCCTTATAAATCACCCAGTCTCAGGTATTTCTGTTATAGCAACACAAAATGGACTAATACAGTGCAATTACCTAGAAGAATATTTTATCACATTATTAACTTCTTTGGATAGACCTAAAACTTACAGAAGCCTTGCTTTTAGAAAAACAAACAAAACAAAGTGCCATCATTAACAAATATTTTAAACAGTTTGTAGAGTCAGTTGTGGACTATGCCGAGGGCTGGTGAGGATGTGGAGCAGTTACATCTCTCATACATCGCTGTACTGTAAACACACACACCATGACTAAATGTGTCTCCCCCAAATTCATATGTTGAAACCTAACCTCCAGTGCAATGGTATTAGAAGATGGGTCCTTTGGGAGGTGATTAGGTCATGACACTGGAGCCCCCATGACTGGGATTAGTGCCCTTATAAAAGAGCCTGCACCCAGTCATGACATTTGAACTCTTGCAGGGCCTAACGTTCATTTCTTTTATTGTCAGGAGTTATTGTTCTATCCTTTCTTTACCTTCTGAACCATAGCCAGCTCTGGCTTAATAAAAATGCCTGTTTTAAAAAGGAAGGAGGACACACAAAGAATGCTTATCTACACAGTCCCACTTTTCCTCTAACATCTTCAGATCAGAACATTAAATTGTGGCTGCTGTTGTGTTACAGTTTCCAGCTAAAAAGTATATCTTTTATTGAGACATTACTGACAGAGCAGAATTGGAAGAAAAAAAAAAGTCCTACAGTGATCTTGCCTTCTTTGTTTGCATTTGTTATCAGATCTAAGCAGTCTGCGGCTGGACATGGTTCAGGCACCCATTTCCTACATCCTCTTCTGGACAAATTCCCACCCGTGGGTCTGACTGTCCCATGTGGCCCTCCTTGAACACAGCTGACGGGAGGTTGTGGGGCCCTGGGAGCCCTGAGCATTGAGGCAGGGAAGTTCAGAGGAGTAACTGAGTGAGTGACAAAGAGCGTGGGACCCACAGGGAAGGATGGAAGGGCGGACATGACCGAGTGTTGGGGGCGGGGGGGAGGCAGAGTCCGAGACAGGAAGAGAGAGAGGAAGGGGCACAGAACTAAGCTCTAGTTTTTCCCTCTTATCTGCAGTTTCACTTACTGCGGCTTCAGTTACCCACAGCCAACTGCGGCTGGAAAGTAGTAGAGTATAATAAGATAATTTGAGAGAGAGAGAGAGGAAGACTGATTCATATAACCTTTATAACGGTACATTGTTATAACTGTTCTATTATACTATAAGTTACTGTTGTTAATCTCCTATTGTGTAATTTATAAATTAAACTTTATCATAGGTATATATAAGAAAAAACATGGTATATATCAGGTTCAGTACTGTCTGCAGTTTCAGGCATCCACTGAAGGTCTTGGAATATGTCCCCTATGGATAAGGGGGGACTACTGTATACAGAAAAGATGACAGGGATGTTGGAGAGGAATAGTGGAAGAGGATGGGGAAGAGCAGAGAGAGAGAGAGAGAGAGAGAAGCTCTCTCTGATTCTGACATGTTCTCCCCATCAGTGACCCCCATTCCATGCCATGATGATCCAATACCATCAACATTATCCTTATTTTCTGATTTTTTTTTTTTTTTAATTATTAATACCTTCCCAGTCTATCTCACAGGGAAGAGGCCAGGACCAAATGTGAAAGTATTCTGAAACACTGAACACACTATAAGAGGTATTGGGTCTTTTTTAGTTGTTTTATAAAATAACATATTTGTTGCAGCTGTGTTTTTTTTTTTTTACAAAGGTTTTATTGAGGTAAAATATACATAAAATAAAATTTACCATTTTAACTATTTTTAAGTGTACAATTCAGTGATATTAAGTACTTTCACAATATTGTGCAACCATCACCACTGTGCATTTCTAGAACTTTTTCATCATCCCAAACAGAAACTCTGTGTCCATTTGTAATGGATTGAATTATATTCCCCCAAAACTCACCGAAGTTTGAATTGTGTCCCCCAAGTTTTATGTATTAGAAACATGGCCCCCAGGGCCTGCCCGGTGGTGCACTGCTACAGTGCGCCGCTTGGGAGTGTGGTGGCGCTCCCACCGAGGGTTCGGATCCCACATACAGACCGGTTCCCGCTCACTGGCTGAGCGAGGTGCAGGCGCAGCACCGAGGGTTGCGATCCCGTTGCCGGTCCCGGTCCGGTACGGGCGTGACACTGAAGGTTGCGATCCGTCGCCGGACACGAAAAAAGACAAAAAGGAAAAAAAAAAAGAAAGAAAGAAACATGGCCCCCACTGTGACTGTCAGGAGGGTGGGAGATCCTATTATGGTAATTGAAAGGTGGGGCCTTGAAGAGGTGATTAGATTGTGAGGACCACCCTGTAGTGAATGGATTAAAAATGGTGGTCAGGGGTGTGGTTTGGAGGGCTTTGAAAGGGGAGCATGAACAGTCTGTCTCTTTGCTCTCTCTGCTTCCACCATCTTGCAATATGACTGCTCTTTCTGCTTTGACCATCTTGCAATATGAGACCCCTGGGTCACTGTCACCACCACCAGATGGACTTTGGACTT
>NW_007728541.1:271827-272834 GCF_000696425.1 Galeopterus variegatus | reverse complement strand
TTCTTTATAAATCACCCAGTTCCAGGTATTTTGTTATAAGCAACAGGAACGGACTAATACACCATTAAAAAATAACTCCCTATTTCCCTCTGTTTCCAGCCCCTGCTAACCACTGTTCTACTTTCTGTCTCTATGAAATTTGCCTGTTTTAGGTACCTCAGATAAGTGGAATTATATAGTATTTGTCTCTTTGTGACTGGCTTATTTCAGTTAGCATGATGTCTTCGAGGTTTATCCATGTTGCTGCATGTGTCAGAATTTCCTTCCTTTTTATGGCTGCATAATATTCCATTGTGTGGATATAGCATATTTTGTTTATCCATTCTTCTGCTGATGGACACTTGGATTGTTTCCATCCTTGGGCTGTGAACAATGCTGATGTGAACAATACACTGTTGTGTAAACTATCTGTCTGTGTCCCTGCTTTCAATGCTGCTGGGTATATACCTAGGAATGGAATTGCCGGATCATATGGTAATTCTGTTTAACCATTTGAGGAACTACCAACGACTGTTTTCCACAGCTGCTGCACCATCCCCATTTTATGCCCCCATCAGCAAGGCATGAGGTTTCCAAGAGCTCTGCACCCTCTCTAACCCTTGCTGTCCACCCTCCTGTTTCACAATAGCCATCCTACCAGGTGTGAAGTGCTATTCCATTGTGGTTTGGGTTTGCATTTCAGTAATGATCACTAATGTTGAGCACCTTTCCTTGGGCCTGCAGTTGTATGTATTAAAGCCAACATACCCAATAAGACATGTGTGAAATTCAAAATAGATTTTTAAACCTATTATTTAGCCTCTTCTAAGTGAGGATTCGGCCCTGTCAATTTTATGTGTAGACAGGATCTTACAGCCTGCACTGTCTGAGAAAACAATTTGAAATGTTTTCTCCTATCAGAAACCCTTATCTTCTCTAAAACTTTTCCTTTTTTCCTTCTCCAGCCAAACCCAAACTCCTCCCAGGCTCTGTGTTCTTTTGCTCAGGGTTTGTCATCCTGAATCACC
>NW_007728541.1:266593-270207 GCF_000696425.1 Galeopterus variegatus | reverse complement strand
TGCATTGCAACTTCAGCACTGCTGTTGGGTCTGCGAATGTTACCTTTCCGGGCCTGGGATGCAGCTTTGTCACTGCAGGCTTGACAAAGAAGAGCTGGACAGAGGCAGGCTGAGAAAGGTGGGATTATGCCAAGCAGGGGCGATGTGACCTCACTCACAGCAACTGGGACCCAGCCATCCCTTCTCAATCAGCACTGACTTAATTACAGCCAAACTATACGTGTCTTACTAAATTAATGTTGTTCATTTCAATTATATTATTGTCATAGCTTTGTTTATATTTAATTTATAATTTTGCTGTCCTATCTTTGCACATATTTAAGTAACATTATAATGAAATCACTTCAACCTTGGGACTCACAATCTTTTTTNGCACATATTTAAGTAACATTATAATGAAATCACTTCAACCTTGGGACTCACAATCTTTTTTTTTTCCCTTTAAAAGGGGTTTTGTATATTACTCAAGTTTGAGAAACCTTGGAATGTGGTCTCCAGGCCATAAAAGTGTTCCTGGAGGCCCTGTGTGCCTTCAGAAGGCCTTGCTGCTTCAGCTCTTATAGGAAACCAGTCAATATCAATCAGACCTGTAATTATTATAACTGTCATTAAATGCCTACTGTGTGCAAGGCTCTTGTCCAGCAGTTTACACAAACTGCCTCATTAAACATCATCGACTGTGTGGAAGAGATAGGTTTTATCTTACCCCGAGTACGTCAGTAAAGTGGCTGCCATGGTTTGACTGTGTCCCCTCCATAATTTAGGTGTTAAAACTCGATGCCGATCTTAATCCTGAAAGACAATCCCAAATGCCGTACTCTCATAATGTTGAAATCCCAAAAGACAAAAATCCCTAAAGTTTAAAATCCCTTCACTTCATACTCTATGCAATAAAGAATAAGAATAACATACATATTTTTGCAAGCATAAATACTCAGGTATACTAACCACAGTTGCACAGGTATAACAGTTAAGAGCAGACAGACTGTATTCATAAAGAAACAAGTCAAAAAGCAAAATATATAAACGTATATCAAGATGGTTGGTAATTGTGTGCACCCAGCTTTATAACTGCAGTCATCTGAAATACCGTGATGGACAATCTAAGTCTCTTAACAGGATTGATCAAAAACCACCATGGGTCACCACCACATATGCAGCTGCCCAAAGAGCCAAGATCTTGAGAAATTTTATCTTTCACAAATGCAGATGTACAAAAGGGACACCTCTTCATCTACTGAGAAAGTTTCAATGTTTTCATGTGCATGCACAATGCTTACACACAAAGTCAATGTTGTGATAATGACTTTTATGGAGTCAAATTTGCCAAAAATGTATAAAACACATTAGAACTCTTTAAAAGTCTTTACACAGTTTATACCACCAGTATTGGAAATGATGCGAAGATATAATACATAGCATAGCAAAATGTAGAAAATAATGTGACCATTTAAAGTAGTAAAAAACAAACAAACAAAAAAACCCTAAAAAATGAAAAAAGAAAGAAAAAAAGAATAAAAAGTTAAAATGAAAACTCTACTTATGAAAAAGGATATGTATTATAAGGATAGATTATGGGCAGTTGCACAGAGGTGTTTTTATATGTTTCTCAAATCTCCTTTTAAAAATGTAAGTAAACGTCTTTTAAAGAAATTTTAAATTATTTTTTCTAGAACTATATTTTTGGGATTTTTGATCTTTCGGGATTGTGATTTTGGGGATTTTAGACATCTGGGATTTTGATCTTTTGGGATTTCAACATTTCAGGTTTATGGCCCAACCACTGAAACTTAATGGCCAACATAATGGTATTAAGAGGTAGGGGTCATTAAGAGGTGATTAGGCCATGGGGTCTCCATCCTCATGTATGGGATTAAGGCCCTTATAAAAGAAGCTTCATGCTGCTTTAATTAGGTGTGGCTTCTGCCTTCTGCCATGTGAGGACAAGGTGTTCCTCCAGAGGAGGCAGCCCTCACCAGACAACCAAACCGGCCAGTGCCTTGACCTTGGACTTCCCAGCCTCCAGAACTGTGAAAAAATAAATTTCTGTTCCTTATAAATTACCCAGTCTCAGTTATTTTGTTACATCAGCACAAAATAGACTAACACAGTGGCCAAAATAGGATTTGACTTAAGATCAGCCTGACCACCAAGACCGTGACCACAATTGCCCTTTGGTGGAGTTTTCTTTCACATTCTACTCTTGTGTGATGATTTGGAGCAATCTGGCTCTGTTCCTCAGCAGCAGTCTATTTAACCTCTGTGCCTCAATTTACTCATGTATAAAATGGAGATGACAACAATTTCTACCTCACAGAATTGTAAGACAGATTATGTTTAACACTGGTAGCAATGTGCAACTGGGAAGGGCCAAATTATTTGGGAATAAAGGATTTTACAATTTTTTCAAACTCTGTGAAAACAGAACTATCATTTACTTGGTTTACGATGATGTGCAACTTTTCAAAGCATTTTCTGACACTGTTTTGAGAAGACAAAAATACTGGTTATATAGTTTGCAAACTCAAAGCTTCATCGAAAAAATATTAGATTTTGGAGAATAGTATCAGTGTTACAACATAGGCAACTATGAAATTTAGAGACCAACAGTCTTGAAAGTTCCTGAGAAAACAGAGATGTAATTTACAATGCTTGACTTTATGAAAATCTCAAGTTTAAATCATAACTGTATAATAATGTCCCCCCACTAATCCTCCCAAAATGAGACAGTAGTTCCTAACCATCTTTGGATCATAACCCCTTTGAGTACCTAATGAAAGTGTGGGCTGTCTTCTGAAAAAAAAAAAATCTTAATTTTTCATGTCTTCACTTTGCACATAACAGTTATAAGAATACTGTACATATGAGCTGTGGGTGGCCGTGATCGTGCAGTGAGACTGCTGGATAAAAAGGTCTTTCAGAGAAGGACAAAGCCTGGTGGTGAAGAGATCTCTTGACCTGGTTTCACCCCAAGCCCAGCCAGAAATGGCCTCAATACCCACTCTTTTCATTTATATGAGTCAATACATTTTTTCCCCCTGCGGGATCTAGTTTAAGTTGGATTTCTATTGCTCCAATCAAGGGTTCTGACTAAATACAAAATAGATGTTTCAGGCTGAACATACTTGACTTTTGTTTTCAAGTATTTTTTCAGTACCCTCCACTTTTTTTTAGCCATACCCCAGTTTCCCTAACTTTCCACAACTGCAGGGCACCCCCTGCTTGTGAGCCACCACCTTACTAGTTTACAGTGGCCCCCACTTATCCTCGAGGATCCCCTCCAAGACCCCCAATGGCTGCCTCACAGCAGGGATGGTACCAAACCCTACTGCCATCAATCAGAACACGTTTCTGTTCGTGTCTTCCGCCCACAAACTCAATGCCTTTTCCATCCTTACCAAGCACTTATCACTGTGGCCATAACTTTTGCAGTCTGAGGTGTGACAGCAAAACTAGCACACATTTCTTTTTCCTTCATAATTTCACGGATAGATGATTGGTTCTTACTGTAGATCTTAGCAACCTCAGCATACAGCTTTTTTCCCTTAAGTCAAGAACTGTCACCTTCTCACTTAAAGGAAACACTTTACAACTGCTCTTTGGCATATCCGAAT
>NW_007728541.1:263055-265721 GCF_000696425.1 Galeopterus variegatus | reverse complement strand
TAGGTATATACCCCAAAGAATTGAAAGAAGGGTGTCAAAGAGATATTTGTACCCCCATTTTCATAGAAGTACTAGTCCCAATAGCCAAAAGATAGAAGCAATCCAAGTGTCTGTCAACAGATGAATGGATGAACAAAATACGTGTACGTACAATGGAGTATTATTCAGCTTTAAAGACATGCTACAACATGCATGAACTTTGAAGACATTATGGTAAGTGAAATAAGCCAGTTACAAAAAGACAAATACTGTATGATTCCACTCACGGGAGGTACTTAGAGTAGTCAAATTCATAGAGACAGAAAGTAGAATGGTGACTGCCAGGAGCCGGGGGAGGGGAGAGTGGGGAGTTAGAGCTTCCAGTCTCACGGGATGAAAAGTGTTCTGTAGATGGCTGGCAATAATAATGGTCACCCAACAGTGTGAATGTCCTTAATGCCATTGAACTGTATGCTTAGAAATGGTCAAAATGGTAAATTTTATATTGTATATATTTTACCACAATTAAGAATATAATTAAAAAATTTTAAAAAACCATTCGGCATGCACCAATGTTTTAAATAAGTCTTGTGGGGTGAGGGGGACTTCCGTGGGTTAATTTTAGTGTCAACTAAAATTGGGAGAAGACTACAAACAACATTTTAACAGGAGACTCTAAATTCCCAGAGAGAAATCTATGGCAGGGTTATGTGTGTGTTTGTTAGTCTTGGTTTAATTTAAAAGATTTACAGAGTTGGCATGTTAGCTCAGTTGTTAGAGTGCAGCCTTACAACACCAAGGTCGCAGGTTCGGATTTCTGTACTGACCAGCCACCCAAAGGAAAAAAAAAAGGGAAAAAAACAAAAAAAGATTTATAAATACTCTGCAGGGAAGATGCCAAGTGACCCCAAGGCCACCTCAATCTGCTCGATGCCTAGCTGGGTACTCCTCCTCCTGACACCCCCAACAATCTTGGCTTTGACAGAATGACTTAGCCTATCAGAAAGAGACTTGGTGTCTTTCAGAGCAGAAGTGGGGAATCTTGGGACACAGAAAGGGTGACATTGGTGCAGTATAGGGAAGGGAGAGTTACAGACATGCAGGGAGGTAGAGGGGTAGGTCTGGTTTATTTTTGTTTGTTATTGTTGTTGTGTTTTTTAAAGTCAGAGCCCTAAGAGCAATCGTTCGCATTTCAATAAAAATCAACAACCTCCTTGTGTCACTGAAAATCACTAATTATTTGCCAAAAGCCTGGACTAATCTTTAGGAGTCCTTTCTGGCCCACATGCTTCATTTTTCTATTTCTTGACCTCCCTAACACGTTTCAATGGTTCTTATTTTTCCTAGTTTCTCCAGCTTTTGGGTAACTCTTGGTACAAAAACTGTTCCCATAAACTGTATTTCTAGAATGATCAGACTTGTGGTTCTTCTGATCTAAAACGGCTCCATATGGGAGCTCAGATAGGAGCACAAGAGAGAGGACATCCACTAGATCTCGTCAGCCTGTGGTTTTGCTTTTCTTGGAGGAATTTCTATCTTTTTTTTTTTTTTCCTTTTTGTCTTTTTTCGTGACTGGTAACGGGATCGCAACCCTTGGTGTCACACCCACACCGCGCTCAGCCAGTGAGCGGACCGGTTTCTATATGGGATCCGAACCCTCGGCAGGAGCGCTGCCGCGCTCTCAAGCGCCACACTCAACCGAGTGCGCCACCGGGCCTGCCCTGGAGGAATTTCTAAATGATCTTGCATTTCCATCTTCCGGGCCATTGCTTCCTCACAGGTATTGCCTTGGGCTCACCTGCATGAAATCTCTTCTTCGGCTTTGGTTCCCTTAGCTTGCCTGATCATTCAGCTTTTAAATCTCTTCTTTGACTGTAGTGACCTGGAGTAGACGTTTGTCAGTGTGTGAAAACTCAGTGAGGAAGCCACGTGTTAATACGAGGACAGTCTATGAGGTTTAAGAGTGTTCCTGAGGCTTCTGGGCATATCGTCTGCTTTCACTCATTCAACACCTGTTTACCGAGCACCTACATGTGTCAGGTGTTGTGCTAAATGCTGGGTATAGTGATGCGGGTGGGTGGTGGTGGTGGTGGAGAGGGGAGGGACAGCTCCTACCCAAATTCAAAAATAAATTTGTCATTATCAAGGATAAGTGCGCCGCTTGGGAAGCGTGGCGGCGCTCCTGCCTGAGGGTTCGGATCCCACATGCAGACCGGTTCCCGCTCGATGGCTGAGCGAGGCGCGGGAGTGACACCGAGGGTTGCAATCCCGTTGCCGGTCCCCGGTCCAGTACGGGGGCAACACTGAGGGTTGCGATCCGTTGCCGGACACGGAAAAAGACAAAATAATAATAATAATAAATAAATAAATAAATTTGTCATTATCAACTGGAATAAACTCTATGCAGGACAAGTTCTGACATCTCTGAGTGCCTCCAACAGTGCGATCTGACCTGGTCTGGGGTAGGGAAGGCAGTTAGGAAAGGCTGCCCTGAGCAAGCGCTGTTTGAACTGAAGTGTGATTTGGATTTAACCAGAGGAAGAACGGTGAGGAATGCTGCAGTCAGAGAAAACAGCATGTGCAAAGGCCCTGAGGCAGGAGGCGTGTCCACTGCAGAGAAGGCCCCGTGGAGCTGCAGGGGAGGAGAGTGGAATGAGATGAGGCTGAAGGGCAGGGGCCATGAAGAC
>NW_007728541.1:261308-262787 GCF_000696425.1 Galeopterus variegatus | reverse complement strand
GTGGAGCTGCAGGGGAGGAGAGTGGAATGAGATGAGGCTGAAGGGCAGGGGCCATGAAGACCATGTGGAAAGACTTCAGTCTATGTTCCAAGAACAATGCAGAGCCACAGAGTTTTAAGTGGAGGATGATGTGATTAGACTTGAGTTTTATATTTTCAAGAGTACATTCTCTTGGGAAGGGTGGCTGTGGTCGAATTTGTAATGTCCTGATTCCTCTTTTCCCATCATCTGTCTGTCTCTAGCACGGTCTGCTTCACTAGCTGCAAGTATAAATACAGCCGCTCCTCTTTATTTTTCCTTTAATCACTGGAGCCTCCAATGTGTCCAGTTGCTCACATTTGAAGCCTGCCCGTCCAGTCATCCAAGAACCCCAAGGTCTTATTCAATCCAAAGGAGGCACATTCTCCTTCCAGATACCCCAGAGAGGATGAGAAAGGCTAGTGATCTCAGTAGTGCCCTGCTGCAGCCTCTGGTCACTGGTCACTGGTGCCATGCATGCAAATACTGTCTCTTGCTGAGGGGCTCCAGGGTTAAAATCAGACTGACCTCACTCACATGCCCAGCTGTCATCTCCAGAGCTGAGTCTGCAGGAGCAGCCACCTGTCCAGCCCCAACTCTTCACCACCAACCTTCCATGTCAGGCCACCAGTCCAGGTGCCCCCTTTGGAGCCCTTGGTGTCCTTTCCTGCCAGGGGATCCCACTTAGGATGATCTTAATCCTTTAGAGAAGCTCCCAGATGTTGACCTCTTGGGAGGCTCCTGGGCTTGCATGCAGTTTCGTCTTTCTTGACCCCCAGCAATAGTTCTGCAGACCAAGGGACAACCGTGGAGGCATCTTTGTCAGGGCACAACAGCTCCCGTTATGCCCCAGGCCAACAGAAACTACTGGCCTTACGTTTATGTGACTAAACCTTTCCCATGATAACAAAATCTGTCTTGAGGCCACTTGCTCTCTCCATTTCCAGATGTAGGGAATCACGGCATTTAGAGTTTGTTTTTATTTTTTCCTTCACCAAGCACCTCATTATTGTACTGATATATAAAAAATGAAAACAGAAAAATATAGACATTTCATGCTTCCTTAACTAATAAAAGACATTGATACCAGCATGCTTATAACAAAGCTCACAGTGTCCATAGGTGAACATGCCCCCGAAAAGGGTGACTGTTGCATTCAATAATGGATTATAGGACACAGCAGCCCAGACAGCAAGTGAGGGCTCTGAGCCTTGACATTAGGAGTATCACTGTGAAGAGAGGTTTCACTGTGGAAGCACTCACTCTGAATAAAGACTCCTAGTGTCCATCTCCTGAAAGTTAATTTTTTTAAAAATGCGAAGTTGTAATGTCTTTATTTTTAATTAATAATAGTAAATACAGAATGCTCTAAAAGCTTTGAATATGTACGTGCCATGGTTTCCTTGTCACTGAAATAGAAAGTCTCTAAAAACCTACATATTCTTGCATCCAGAATATGGA
>NW_007728541.1:254600-260590 GCF_000696425.1 Galeopterus variegatus | reverse complement strand
CCTGAAAGTTAATTTTTTTAAAAATGCGAAGTTGTAATGTCTTTATTTTTAATTAATAATAGTAAATACAGAATGCTCTAAAAGCTTTGAATATGTACGTGCCATGGTTTCCTTGTCACTGAAATAGAAAGTCTCTAAAAACCTACATATTCTTGCATCCAGAATATGGAGAGAACTTTCAAAAGTCTATAAGAAAACAAATAACCCAATTAAAAATGGGCAAAATGTTTGAACATACTTCACCAAATAAGTGATATAGATGGCCAAATAAACACATGAAAAGATGCTCAGTCATTGACTTCAAATCAAAGCCACAACGAGATACTACACAACTGTTACAATGGCTAACAAGAAGGCAAACAAGCAAGCAGCTGCCGACATCAAGTGCTGGTGAGCAGAGTAACTGCAGCTCTCGTTAATTGCTGATGGGAATGCAAAATGGTACAGACACTTGGAAAAACAGTTTTGCAGTTTCCTATAAAGTTAAACATATATTTACCATATGGTCCCATGGTCCCACTCCTAGATATTTACCCAAGAGAAATGAAAACACATATTCACACAATAGTGGCGTTATTTGTAACTGCATCAAACTGGAAAGAACCTAAATGTTGGTGGGTAGATAAACTGTGGTACATATATATAATGAAATGATATTCAGCAATAAAAAAACTAACTGCCGACGTACCCAACAACTTGGATGGATCTCTATGACATTATGCTGAGAGAAGCCAGACTCAAACAGCTCCCTACTGTATAACTCCATTTATATTATATTCTGAAAAAGGCAAAACTGTGGGAACAAAGAACAGCTAGTGTTGCTAGTGGCTGGGGGTAGTGGGGAGGGGACTGACCACAAAGGGAGAATTTTAGGGTGCTGAAACTATTCTAAAACTTGATTGTGGTGGTGGTGGGCACACAACTTTATATTTTTGTCAAAACTTATAAAACTGTGTTCCTAAAAAGGGTACATTTTACTGTATATAACAAACTTAATAAACCTGATGTAAAAAATTATGTTTATTTTTCCACCAATATAGTAAATACTTACACAAAGCTTTTCTAAGAGCTTTAAATATGCACTTTTTTTTCATGGCTTCCTTGCCATTGAAATAGAGAGGCCATAAAAGCCAATAAAAATGAATTTGTTTTTTCATGTTTTATTGCCTCTGCCTAAATGAAGGCAACTTCTAAGAGTCTCACCATAAGAATGCAGTTTTTCTCATGATTTTAAAGTCTGTGCAGCCTTTGTTTCCTGGACTATACCTGCCCCTGAGAAATCAAGAGCCTGGATTTACAGCAAAAACATTTTTTTTGACTCCAGTCCCCTCCTGAAGGAGTTGGGCCTATAATACCACCTCCTGTGAGCTGGTGGCCAATTTATTATTCTTCCCGAACTGGCAGAGGTACCAGGAACACCAAGAGAAAACACACACACACACACATACCCTTTCAACCGACACATCAGGGTGTTCTTCAGTCTCCCCAAATATCAGGGGCTATGAGACAAAGGCCCACCACTGGCCATTTTAATTGTTGTCTTTCAACACAGCATAACACGAAGTTATGCAGCATAAGTCCACTTCCGTCAGTGTGCCACGTCAGCAGAAGACAACCACCTTTGGGTCAGCGACCACAGTCTTGTCGATCGGCTGCGGCAAAGATGTGCCTCTCGGACCTAGTTTCGAAGAGTAGGAAGATGTCCCAGGTGGGTAGCAGAGCTTGCTTATAGTTATGTGGTCTGACTCAGGAAGGAAACGTGGCTTCAGTGTCTAGGGATGGACAGGTGTCAGAGACGGAGAAGGACAGTGGTGTAAAACAGTTGGATCTCTACTACTGCATCTTCCAAGAATTCCGCTGATGCTCGTTCCTTGTCACTCTCACGCTAGCCCTATGAGCTAATATCGTTATCTTCCATTTATACATGTGGAAGTAAGACCAAGAAGCGAAGCGGCTGTCGAGGGTAAGTCCTTGGTGGCAGAGCCGAGCTGTGAACCAGGTCTGACTGCAAAAATTCTGCTCGTTCTGTTACAAGGGGAAGAGGGTAATTTCTCCAGCTCCTTGGCCCGCATGAAGTTACTGTGAGACCTGAAATTTGTCATCTTAACTTTCATGCCATCCGTAATCTTATTTGTAAAGATTGTTTTTTAAAGCATTCCTGTGCATCAGTTTTACTAAGAGGAATGAACTGAGGAAAGATGTTAACCAGGCACGAGTTTCCACCTCATCCTGGGATCAAGACAACTGTGGAGCACGTAGGGAGGTAGAGAGACAATCAGACTCACCAGAGTCCTGAGAAACCATGGCGGAGGGTGCCAAGAGGGACACAGTCAGAGGTCAAGTAGGTGTCCCTGTCCACCTGGAAATTTATTCAGTGCTCCTTCTGGTTCAAACCTTGGGGGACATGGAATTGTTATGACAAGGGAGGCAGTTCCTTAGTGGGGCTGGCATGGGAGTGTGGGTCCAGGGTTGTCAGTGGATATTGGCTCCCTTTGCACCTCTAGACTTGGTTTTCAATGATGCCACCTGGATTCCACTTGTGCCCACTGCTGGCCCTGCCACTGCCCAATGGGTCCCACCCATTTCAGGTCCCACCTCCTTTCTGGCAAGGCTTTAGTAGTTTTGAGGTAGTCTGTTCACCAGCACAAACTTGGGGGTGAGGAATTCCACAGACAACCCCTTCCCAGCAGCCTTCTCTGGTGCCTGGAGCAGAACACTGTCCCATCTTCCCTAACTCTGGACTCTCCAGCTGTTTCCATCTCCTTTCTCAAGGTGCTCAGGGCCCGAGCACTAAAAGCACACTAGATAAAAATGATGACTCATCATCGGGGCCTTTAGGGCCTTGAATGCTTTGTACCCTCTCCCAAAAGGTAGTTATGCAACTTGTGCACAGGGTACCGCATACCACCCAAAAGCAGAGACTCAAAGAGCAAACATTTCAAAACTATGTTTCTTCCACCAAAGTCAGTGCCTTTGCTCAAGTTCACCCTTTTGCCCAGCACATAATCATAAAAAGAGTTTGTTTGTTGAATCAGTGTAAAGGGTGAACACTAGATCTTTTATTTGTTTATGTAACATGTTCCTCTTTCCAAGGTTATCTCACCAGTTTTCTTGATTTTATAAGTACTCACTTCAACTTTCTGTGCCAATATAATGCAGAAGTAGTACAGTAGACCCAATTCTCAAATTAACTATATTTGACCTTGGAAGGAATTATTCTGATACTTAAACATGAATGTGGTGTCTCTTCCATCATACAAATCCACAATCCGATGCATCAAAAAAAGCGAGATGCACAATCTGATGCACTCACTTTTAGGGGCTGGGAAATGTTCTCTTTTGTGCCCAGAAGCACTATTTGCCGCACCATTTTATTTGAAACAAAATTCCAAGTGGATTCAACCCATAGAATTGTGAGCTAAATAAATGGTGGTTGTTTTAAGCCACTACATTTTGGGGTGGTTTGTTGCACAACCAGAATTCCTCTTTCCCCTGCCATATGAAGGTTCCAATACATCACATTCAAACTGCTCTTTGCATTTGCAGGTAGAGAGAGAAATTAACTCTCCTTAAACATGGGCAGCAGACATTACCCTCCACTTCCCTTTCAACTCTTTCACTAAGTAACCAGGCTGCATTTTCAAGAATTTTCTTATGAGATCAATAGCAGGTGTATCACCAAAGCAAGTATTTTCTGTCCCAAGTTTGTTGTTGAGGGAACAACCAATAAGACACAATAAAACCAACATTTGACACCACAGCACACCACAGAAATCATGGAATAAGTTGGATCAAGATTTTACAATGAGCCCTGTTTTAGCAAGCCATGAAAAAAAAATCATTTATGGTCAAATGTAAGTTTAATAATCTCTTTATCACATCTCCCAAATAATTTTTCATTATTGCTCTCATTTCATTTTGTTTACATTTGTCACATACATCTCTATAATACAGAGACACAGACCTATATTTGTATACATCTCCTATCATTTAATTGCCTTTAGATCAATACAGAATTAGTAGGGATCAGTGTGGGAGAGAACATTACCTTTTTCTGATAGTAAATTCTTATGCATTTTTATACCACCTTTGATTTAAGGAGTTCAAGGTACTTCAACATTCACTGTAGCATCTTTTTGATATCTCTGGGTAGGGAAACTGTTATAATTTATCATTACTGCCTTTTTACAGAAAGAAAAATAAAGGCACAGAAGGGTGAAATAGTCTCAGTGATACGATGAGTCACAGTAGGAAGTCAGGTTTTCAGCTCAGCATTCTACTTTGTGAACTATAACATTGTTTAATATATTCCACATCAAAAGGTATACTGGTTTCTTCCTTTTTTATAACCCCTCTCTCTGGATAGATGTTAACTAAAAGGACAGAACAGACAGTAAATCCCCACCACTGACCGTCCTGGCAACGCAGTTATTTCCTGAAGTTCTTTTTGTCAGCTAGGGAGTCCCATGACTTCCAGAGCCATCCCCTGCTTCTCTATTAAAATAATCATAATAAAGTGCTACCATCCCAGCATTTCCAGAACTGCAACAAGGAGGGAGAAACCAATGATTGATGGTCATTCTCTTTAGCTGGGCATTTGTGGTTATTGAAGTCTGGACAGTGATCACTATTAGCACTTTTATAACCTACCCGATGTGCAAAATTGATTTGCTCAGGTGTTTTAACTTTTCTCTGGTACTTGAGACCAGTATTCACTGGCCACAATGCACAGAACAATGCAGGTGACTTCTTTCAGTCTGACTCTCACTGTTTCCTCTCGCAAGAGCTGATGCCAGGAGAAAAGCACCTCTGGGGTAATAAGTTTTCTTATACTCACAACATGAGGTTTGATTTTTAAGTGCACTGGAAAACAGCAGAAATGTTTTCCACTTCTACAAGGCTAAATTACAGATGCATAATTATATAGGAAGAAAAAAGGGCCTATTGCCTAATCACACTCACGCCAATCTCATCTACAGAAAGAAAATTCTAATTGATATTTCAACTTCATTCTTTCTTCCGTGAATTTCTCCGGCACCTTCTTTTCATTCTGTGTGCAGGCTAGCCCCGTGACCTACTCGTTTTCTACATCTTTTCCAGAGAGGCATCAAGACTAAGAATGCCAAGCAGCAGCAACCTGGATTTTTGGAGATTTAGTTACCACAGTAGCTGATTGCTTCTGCCAGCATGGATAAATAAGCCATGCAGGGGGACAAGGTCACATGCTGAACTTGGTTCTGCTCAAGGATCAACACGAACTTAACATTCGGGGGGAAATAGAACATCACTTCTTTGGTAAAAATGAGATTTCCCTTTTTTCCTTCTTTTAGAAAAACGGGAACACACTATTTTTTCAGGAAATAAAAGTCCCTCCACTGTTCCCTGCACCTCACTCCGTTCCTCACATTTCTAGCCTTTTCCCGAAGGTGCTTAGACACACACCCGGGAAAACCATCAGCAAAACGCTGTGAGAAATGGCACAAAGAAAACACGAAACAAGACCGTCACCTTTAGGAGAATTTTCAGGAAAAACCCCTAGTCAATATAAAAAAGCGGGGGGGGGGGGTAAGAAAAATGTTACGAAAGTGAAATACAAATATAGAGGGAAAAATACACGCCCCAATTGAACAGAACAGTCATAAAAACAAATGTCACAAAGAGGGTCAAAATACTGATGCGATGATAACGGGGGTGGGAGACGGAGGAGAAAAACCACAGAAGACAGTAGGAGGTGGACGGCGGCCAGAGGGCAGAGCGTGCCCATGTGATGGAGATCAGTGGTAGTCGTCCTGATGAATTTCCTTTTTGAAAAGTCACTGTTTCATTAAAGAGCAAGGTGGACAGAGAACGTCGGGCAGTTTTCCATAAATGTACCGATCCGTGGCGCGTGCCAGCAGCGGCGGGGCTGCTCGGGCCGGCGCAGGTCTCGGTGGGACGCGCCACCGGGCGCTCCCGGCCACCGCGGTGAGGGACGCGGAGGAGGGGGCTCG
>NW_007728541.1:224675-253600 GCF_000696425.1 Galeopterus variegatus | reverse complement strand
CTCCTGCACCGGGCAGCCCACCGGCTCCCCCGCCGCCGCCGCGCCCCCCGCCGCGCCCTCCTGCGACGTCTGGCTGACGTAGACCACGATGATGTCGCCCTTGAAGTTCATCACCTGGCCGCTGGAAATGAACGTGGAGTTACTGTTTCCAGTCACATTTCCTGCAGTGGGGGGACAGAGAGAACACGGAGAGGCTGAGTCAGCGTTTCTTGGTGGGGACCCGGTCTTGTGACAGGGAAGTTTCCAGTGAGTCGAGGGCCGATGGCGCCCCGTTCCTCTCGCAGGCCGTGCCAGCAGCGGCCTCTCGTCACCCTTGCGGCTCCTGCAGTGCCACAGGGCACGTCCTGTCGTTCCTTGTGGAACCGCAGTGGTCACCTCACCAGGCCTGAGGCAGAGGCGGGAGGGAGAAGGAGGAGAAAAGAAGAAAGAGAAAAGACAGCGTGAGAAGGAAGAGAAGCAAGCCTGATGGAGAGGAGAGGAGCAAACTCTGTGGGTCATGGGCCACACGCCTCGTTCGCCTGTCACGTGGGACTCTGGGAACACTGGCAGGACAGCACACCTGGATTGCAGCATCACAGACAAGATTCAGATGCTGCAAAAGTGTGTGTGTGTGAGTTGGGCATAGCTAATGGGCCATCTGTGGTCACTGAGCAGACCTCAGTCCGCCTTCCTGTGTGACTGGCCTCCCGTCTGAGGCCTCTGTCACCCTGGGTGCCTTCATTCCTCCCACGTGCCATGGAGGTTCCGAACAGCTCAGCCCTGGAGGATCATGGGGACAAGTGGGCTCAATTTTTAGCAGAGCTTAATAAATTTCCTTAACATTAAAAAAAATTTACTCCTGGGAAAAAAGAGACTCAGAAAAAAATAAAATGGAAAAAAAAAAAATCCTATAAATCTCTCTTTCCTTCTGAACCCTGAAGGGTGTTTTGTGCCTAGGGAGTTGTAATCATCATTTCTTTGTGGGTGACTGGACATAGCCAGTCTTTCATTAATGGACCTTTTGAAAAACAAATAGGTCCACAAATGTTAGAAAACTTACTAACACATATTATTCTTCCATTTTAAAGACTCATGTTCTAGAAATATCCCAGGTGAAAGTAAGTGCCACAAACCCAGCAGATCTAGAAACTGCCCAACACTTGGCATCACGAACAGAATCTCTTAGTCTGACCAGGTGACACGAAAATCCAAATGGCCCCTCACTATTCCCCTCCCTTTTTTCTTCTCTTTCGTGACCCAGCTTAATAATAATTTATACAAATAAAATGAAGTTTCTGTCATCACTCCGTATGAGGAGATTTTCCCTAAAATTGGAAGTCATGTTTTGGACAGTCTAAGATATCAACAGGCATACAGGAAATTCCTTTGGGGTGACTTCCCCTGACACACGGGATACCTCTAGAGAAGCCAAGACTGAGGCTCAGCAAAAAAGCCCATGAAAACACATGGATTTCAAGTGAGAGCAACAAATCAAAAGTCACAAAGGGAGGTTTATGACTCACCTTATTTCTCCCATAGGCAGTTATATGGCGTATACTCCAAGATGGGTAGGTATTTATTGTTTAATAACCCCCTTAATCAACATGAGGGAGGCCAGTTGGTACTTTCATGTGCCAGCTAGCCATCACATTCTCCATTCCCTCTAAAATATACCAACAAGTGCTCATAACACACAGCGTACTCTAAGTGAGGGGTCTACACTCTAGTATGTCTACACCTTTCTGCTCCCACCAGTTACCAAGTTACTTCTCAAGTCTGTTTTTACCAGATAAACTCAGAAGAAAATTTAGTTAACTATCTATCATGTAAAGTGGTGAAATGTCTGTGTGAAAAAAATGGGAAATGTTTCTATGAAAACTAAAGTGAATGTTTTGCAAGGACCCAAATAAAAGTGACTAAAAAAAATCATATAAACACAAGAAAGCAGAAGACAACAACAAATTGCTTAACTGGTATAGTGATGTGGACAAGAAAAATATTTAAAAGAAAGAAAGAAAGAGAAAAAGAAACAGTATGGAGGTTCCTCAAGAAATTAAAAACAGGCCGGCCCCGTGGCGCACTGCTACAGTGCGCCGCTTGGAAGCGCGGCGGCACTCCCGCCGTGGGTTCGGATCCCACGTACAGACTGGCCGCTCACTGGCTGAGCAAGGTGTGGGTGCAACACCGAGGGTTGCGATCCCGTTGCCGGTCACGAAAAAAGACAAAAAGGAAAAAAAAAAAAAGAAATTAAAAACAGAAGTACCATATGATCCAGCAATCCTACTACTAAGTATGTATCCAAAGGAAATGAAATCAGTATGTCAAACAGACATCTGCACACCCATGTTTACTGCAGCACTATTCAAAATAGCCAAGATATGGAATCAATCTAAGTGTTCATCAGCAGATGAATGGATAAAGAAAATGTGGGATATTTACACAATGGAATACTATTTAGCCATGAGAAGGATTGAAATCCTGGCAATTGCATCAACATCAATGAGCCTGGAGGACATTATGTTAAGTGAAATAAGTCAGGCACCGAAACTCAAACAGCACATGATCTTACTCATATGTGGAATCTAAAAGTTGACCTCATTGAATAGAGAGTAAAGTAATGGTTACCAGAGACTAGGAAGGGTAGGGGGGAGGAGAGGATGGGGAGAGGTTGGTCAATAGGTAGAAAGTTACGGTTCAACAGAAGGAATAAGCTATAGTGTTCCATTGAACAGTCAGATGACTATAATTAACAAAATATATTATATATGTCAAAACAGCTAAAAAGAGGATTATGACAGTCCTCACCAAAAAGAAATAATAAATGTCTGAGAGGATGGATATGCTAGTTACCATAATTTGATTATTACACATAATATACATGTATTGAAACATCACACTGCACCCCGTAAATATGTACAATTATTGTCAATTAAAAATAAAAACATTTTTAAAACATCCCATATTTATTTAATAAAATCAGTAATTTTAAGTTGTTTAGAAGTATGATTTTTCTTACATACCTCCTCTACATTTTTATTATTACAACATCATCGATGCTGTTGTCCTTAGTGTAATATAAAACTACATAGAGGGTATCTCTAGCCACTGCATGATTGATTATGGTGTTGAATTTAATCTCCTCTCTTCTTTATCCTCTTCATATTTAGATTTATCTGTTTGTGTCATGGAATATATGATTTCTCCACCATTTAAAATTTTCATTTTCCAAAATAAATAAATAAAATAAAATGAAATACAATCTTTATTTTCCAGCAAATCATCATCATGAATCCATTGTTCTTTACTTCTTTCTTTTCAGCACTTTCAATGAGTCCGAGCCCAGATTAAAAAACCTATGTTTTTGGCATCATCTAGCACATCAAGATTTTGTGCAAAATCTTCAATCTCGAGAATTGCATTCCATGCAATTGCCCATGGAAAACAATATTTTTTATACTGATAATCCTTCAAATGCTATAGGACCCATACTCATTCTTGTTTTCTGTTTTTTTTTTTTTTTTCAAAATGGAACTCAAATCCTTTTGACTAAGTGATATATTTAAACATTTCAGAATCCTTTGATTCATAGACTGGCTCAAGAATATTATTCTTGCAGGGCCATGGTGGAGGAGAGGGGGAGGACAAAAACTAGGCCTTTAAATTCCTGACAATTAGGATGTAAAGAAAGAACATGAGATTCTCAAACAAGTTTATCCTTCAAGTGTTTCATTACTGCAGGTACAATTACTGACAAAAACAACCTTTGAGCAAGTCCATCTATGATGACTTTCTGACAGACAGTAAACTGGTACAGACCACACTTGTAAAAAAGATCTGCTGATTTGATTTGCCAATAGCAGTAAGTAGCAATTCACAAGTGGCAGCAGAGCGGTTGTCATGGGCGTGTGACCTGTGCAGTTGCTCAGGGCTTGCACTCGGAAGGGCCCCAGACTTGGCTGAATACTCCACTGTCATCATCTTGAAATTGTTATTAATTTTTGCACAAGGGGCCTCGCATTTTCATTTTTCACTGAGCTCTGCAAATTATGTTGCCAGTCCTGAGGGGCAAGCAGCTCTTAGAAATACTGGTTTGGATTTTTCTGCCATTGATGCTATACTTTAGCATCACTGCTTTTGGACGTAACATAAGTTGGACATGCCTCAATACTTTAGAAGTGTCTGCCAATCAAATTGTCTCTATTGATGATCTAAGTATTTGGTAAAGTGCTGAGCTGTAGAGGCTACCCACTGGTGCTCTTAAAATATGAATCGTATATGTATTCCTGATGTTCAAGCCATTTGCCACTTGCTGTAAAACTCTCAACACCAATTTTCTGATGTAGAACTGAGGCTGGTTCCTCTGAGAATGTATTGGTCCATTTCTGTTGCTTATAACAAAATATCTGAAAATGGGTGATTTGTGAAGAAAACAAAAGTTATTGCTTACAGTTTTGGAGGCTGGGAAGTCCAAAGTCCAGGGAACATATCTGGTGAGGGTCTTGGTGGTGGTGACAGTGACCCAAGGCTCTCACATAGCAGAAATGGCAGAGTAGAGAGAACAGAAAGATAGCTCCCCATGCACTCTCCTTTTAAAACCCTCAGAACCACGCCCATGACCACCACTTCTAATCTATTCATGGTCCTAATCACCTCTTCAAGGCTCCACTTTTCAATTACCGTAATAGGATTTCCCACTCTCAATGGTTACAGTGGGAATTAAGTTTTGGGGGGTGGAATGAATTGGTAATAACTTAATCCTACAATATACATCAGTTCTGAACTGCCCTTGCTAAAAGCAATAGTTTTTAAAATTTTCTTTCTACATTTCAGAAGAGAAAGACTTACAATGGTTACACAAACTGATCTGAGATGGCAAGACCCTGAGATGGCAACATAAACAGGTCACGGGGGAGGCAATCAGGCGGTGCTGTGGTCGCCATGGTTTCTGAAGTTGATACAAGGGGTAACTCATTCCATTGAGTTCCAAGAAATTCCCAGGATGTTCTGCTGTTAGTGGGGGCCCCTTCCTGATTGGTGGCTGGAAAGGGCATATGTAAAAGGATAGGGATGGCTTAGATGAAGCTTACCCAAGATGGCCTAAAAAGGCCCCAGGCTTAAAGACAAGTCACAGACGCAGGGAACATGTTTGCAAAAGCCATATCTGATAAAAGACTGTTACCCAAAATATATAAAGAATTCGATAATAAGAAAACAAACTACCTGATTAAAAAATGGGCCAATGATTTTGACACCTTACCTAAGAAGATATACAGGGGCTGGCTGGTTAGCTCAGTTGGTTAGAGTGCAGTGTTATAACATCAAAGTCAAGGGTTTGGATCCCCATACTGGCCAGTAGCGAAAAAAAAAAGAAGATATACAGATGGCAAATAGGCATATGAAAAGGTACTCCATATCATATGTCATTAGGAAGTGAAAATTAAAACAACAAGATACCACTACATACCTGTAAGAACAGGCATAATCTAGAACACTTATAACACCAAATAGTTGCAAGGATGTGGAGCGACAGGAACTCTCACTCATTGTTGGCAGGAATGCAAAATGGTACAGCCACTTTGGAAGATAGTTCGGCAGCTTCTTACAAAACTAAACATACTTTTGACTATGTAATCTCACTCCTTGCAATTTATCCAAAGGAGTTGAAAACTTATGTCTATGCAAAAATCTGGACATGAATGTTTATAGCAGCTTTACCCAATGTAGTGGATTGAATGTGTCCCCCTAAGTTTAATAGGGTGGAGGCTGGATCTCCACTGTGACTTTTAAGAGGGAGGGAGATCCTATTATAATAATTGAAAGGTGGGGCCTTGAAAAGGTGATTATGTTGATGGTTTAATGGTGGTCATAGGCATGGTTCAGAGGACTTTAAAAGGAGAGTGCATGAGGAGCTCTCTCTCTCTGCTCTGCCATGTGACACCCCTGGGTCACTGTTGCCACCACCAAGATCCTCACCAGATGTGTTCCCTCAACTTTAGACTTTTCAACCTCCAAAACTGCAAGCAGTGACTTTAAAAAAAAATAAAATAAAATTGGTTAGAGCACCACCTTGTAAACTCAAGGTAAAGGGTTCAGATCCCTCTACTGGCCAGCTGCCCCCAAATAATAATAATAATGATAATAATAATTAATTTAAAAATAAAATAGAATACCCAATTCCAGGTATTTTGTTATAAGCAACAGAAACGGGCTAATACAGAAAATTGGTACCAGAGAAGTGGGGTATTGCTTATAACAAATACTTGAAAATGTGAAGACAGCTTTGGAACTGGGTGTTGAAGAGAGGCTGGAAGAAATTGGAGGTACAGATGAAGAAAAGCCTTGATGCTGGTGAAAGTTTAGAAGACAAGAAAACTAGGCAAAGTTTGGAACTTCTTAGAGGCTGGTTAAATGGTGAGCAGAATGCTGATAGAAATATGGACAGTAAATGCCATTCTGAGAAGATCTCAGGTGTAAATGAGAAGAGACTTATTGGAAACTGGGGCAAAGATCACCCTTGCTATGAATTGGAAAGGAACTTGGCTGCATTCTGTTCATGCCCAAAAGTTTTATGGAATGTGGAACTTCAAGGCACTGACCCAGGGTATTTGGTAGAAGAAATTTCTAAACAGCAAAACATTCAGGAAGGTTCATGGCTACTTGCAACAGACTACGCTGAGTTATAGTGGAAAAGGCATGATGTAAAGCCAGAATTTATAATTAAAAGGGAAGCAGAGTGTAAAGATTTGGAAAATTCGCAGCCTGGCCATGTGGTAGATTCTCTTTTAGAAGAGAGCACTTTTAGAAAAAAAATGCAATTGTGCAGTCTAAGGACCATTTGCAAAGGAGATTAGTATAGAAGAAAGGGATTATCAAGAGAAGGGAAAAAAGATCGTGAAGGCATTTCAGAGATCTTAGAGACTTCATCTCCCATTACAGGCCCAGAGGCTTAGAGAGACAGAATGGTCTTGGGGAATAGGCCTGAGGCACCCTCCATGAGCTCACCGCCCAGGGCCACCTCAGGAAGCTGCTCCCTACACCAGCACCCCAGCTGCTTCGGCTGCTCCAGCTATGGCTAAATTGGCCCCAGGTGTGGCTGGACCTGCAGCTTTGGAAAATACAAGCTTGAAACCTTGGCAGTGTGGTGTTGTGTCTGCAGGCTCACAGAATGCCAGAGCTATGAAGGTCAGCTGGTTTCAAATAATGCATAGAAAAGCCTGTGGGCCTAGGAAGAGATCTGTCACGGGCAGAGTCACCACATAGAGCCTTTGCTATAGCAATACCAAGAGGAAATGTGGGGTCAGAGTTGCAGCAGAAAAGCCCCACCAAGGCCATTTCTAGTGGAGCTGTTGGAGTGGGACCATGGAGACCCCAGAATTGTAGAGCCACCAGTGTGCAACAACAGCCTGCAAAAGCATGGCCTAAGACCAGGAAAGCCAAAGGAAGTGGAGCTGTCTGTGGACTTGGGGACCCAACCCCTGCACCAGCGTGCAGAAGATGTCAAATATGGAGTCAATGTACGTGATACGCCAGCTTTGAGATTCAGTGTCTGCCCTGCTGGGTTTCAGGCTTGCGTAGGACCTATAACCATTTCTTTTGGCCTATTTCTCCTTTTCTTGAACTGGAATATGTATTCTGTTTGTCTCACCATTGTATCTTGCAAGTAGATAACTTGTTTTGATTTCACAGATGGGCCTTTGATCTTTGAACTTTTGAGTTGAAACAAACTAAGGCTTTGAGGATGAAATGAATGTATTTGCATGTGAAAAGAACACGAGTTTTGGGGGGGGTCAAGGGTGTAGTGGATTGAATTGTCCCCCCCAAAGTTTAATGTGTTGGAGGCTGGATTTCTACTTTGACTGTTAAGAGGATGGGAAATTCTATTATGATAACTGAAAGGTGGGGCCTTGAAGAGGTGATTAAGTTGATGGTTTAATGGTGGTTGTGGACATGGTTCATAGAGCTTTAATTTTCT
The DNA here is from genome assembly GCF_000696425.1 of Galeopterus variegatus. Lineage (NCBI taxonomy): Eukaryota > Metazoa > Chordata > Mammalia > Dermoptera > Cynocephalidae > Galeopterus > Galeopterus variegatus. The sequence continues at coordinate 245,649 of NW_007728541.1, read as the reverse complement.
GCCATGTGAGACCCCTGGGTCACTGTCACCACCACCAAGATCCTCACCAGATGTGTTTCCTGGACTTTGGACTTCCCAGCCTCCAAAACTGTAAGCAATAAATTTTGTTTTCTTATAAATTACCCAGTTCCAGGTAATTTGTTATAAGCAACAGAAACAGACTAATAAACCCATAATTGCTAAAACTTGGAAGCAAGCGATAGTCCTTCATAGGTGAATGGCTAAATAAACTGTGGTACATCCAGACAATGAAACATTATTTGGTGCTAAAAAGAAATGAGCTATTAAGCCATAAAAAGACATAGAGGAAACTTAAATGTATATTAAGTTTACTTGCATATTACCAAGTAAAAGAAGCTAAGCCAAAAAGGCTATATACTATATGATTCCAACTACATGATATTTTGGACAAAGCAAAACTATGGAGACAGCAAAAAGATCAGCGATTGCCAGAGGCTGCGGGGGAGGGAGGGATAAACAGAAAGAGCACTAAGGAATTTTCAGGGCAGTCAAACTATTCTGTCTATACTGCAATGGTGGATGCATGTCATTATACATCTGTCAACACGCACAGAATGCACAACACCAAAAGGGAATCCTAATGTAACTATAGACTTTGGGGGATAATGATGTCTCAGTTCAATGTAGGTTCATCAATTGTAACAAATGTTCCACTCTGATGGGGGATATTGATAGAGGGGGAGGCTGTGCATGTGTGGGGCAGGAGGTATATGGGAAATCTCTGTACCATCCCCTCAATTTTACTATGAATCCAAAACTGCTCTGAAAAATAGTCTTTAAAAAAAAAAAAAAAAAGGTACAACAGTCCATAGATCCTCTAGGAATACTGTAAAGCAAGGGCCTGTTATTCCCTGCTTGCCTGTTCTTCTCAGGATGCCTTTCTGACAGGTTTCCCCTTCAAGGCTGCTCCTGACATTTATTTTATTTCACTTGCAAAAATAGATGAGGCTGGAGGTATGTGGAAGATAGGGATTTCTCTACAAAAGCAGCAGTGAGAGTGAAAATTGTAACTTTCAGAGACAACTGGCAGAAGAGAGGGGTCTCATTACAAGCCCAATAATCATCCCCTACTGCACATTCCTAGGGTCCCTTCCTGGAACCTTCCAGGCCTAGCCTGGCCACTGCCCCTCGCTCAGCCAGAGGAGACAATATTCCAGGCCTGTGTTTGCCTTTATCCTATGGCACAATGAGGATTCTCCAAGGCACAGTAAACAAATGAAATCAAAATCACTGGCACCAGTTTAAGAGGAGATGGAGCAGTGGTTTAAAGTACAAGCTTCACTATCAGATATTTGTATCATGGCTTCGTTGCTTACCAGCTGTGTGGTCCTGGGCAAGGACCTATAGTATTCCTGTGAGCAATTAATACACAAAGCACTTTGCCAGTCCCTGGCAACTGAGATCTAAAATACCATTGATAAAATTGAAACCTTCAGGGTATGAGAACAATCTTACAAGTGTTCTTTGAGTACAATGCGACTGATGAAATTATATTTGAAGGCTACCCAAAAGTATGATTTGAAAGCCTGAATGACATGGGTATTTGTACTAAATCAGGAATTATGAAGAATTTATAATATTTAAAATGGATTAGTTGACTTAACATTAACATTTAATGTGACTGAAGTAGGAAAATGTTTAGGTAACTTGAAGAGTATTAAAAATAGCATTTAAGTCAACAGAAACAATGGACAAATGATGTGTCCCATCTTAATCAGGACGATGTTTATACTTTGCTAAGTCCGTGTTTTGCATGAGCCTGAGGCTCCATGGTAAATGTATTTCTCAGGCAGAAAAAATAAGCTTAGCCCTAAGAACACAATCCCTGACAGAATTTACATTATTAAGCAAGGTAATACACACTTTTCCTCTCAAAAGCTTATTATGTTGTTTAAAATGCAAAACATATGAATATTAACTCACAAGAATTATACTAAATAATACCACCAAATTGTCATGTAGATTTTCTTCCCAAGGAACAGAGCTAAAAATATACACAAATATACTCAACTACCAGGCTACATTGGGTTCTTTTGGAATTTTTAAAAAACTTCTTTTATATTTAACCCATATGCTTCTCATGTGATTTTCCTTTTTATGGAAATGTAAGCTCTGTTTTAGGCATTTGGAAGAAACTGGGTCTATGATGATAAAGGAAGGAAACGAAGATGGGGGGGTTTGGGGGGGGTCGGGCAAGTGTCTTCATCCTCCAGGACTCTGGGCTCTTAGGTATCCATCTTGGAGTGTCTGTGCCACCTGGATGAACCACTCACCTTTGTTTTGTCATTTCTCTCTCCTCGGCCCAGGACAGCTAGATGTGCCTGGGACAGCTAGTGCCAGTCCTTATATCTCCTGTTTCTCCCCTAGCTTCCTAGAGCAGACCGAAGAAGTGGGAGGCTGAGAGAAAGCTGGGGAATGGACAGGGAGCGATGGTCTCTTGTTCATCTCTTTATTCCTGACTAAATGGATGAATGAGCTCATTAACGTTTATCCACTTACCATACTGCAACTAAGCCACCTTTGCAGATACTAGAAAGATTAGGTTATGAAAATCCCTACTGATTGGTTGCAGCTGCCTAGAGCTGGATTGTTGATAAAGGGCATGAGAGTGTCTAGGCTCAGGGAGAAAAACCCCAAGATTCATCATGAACAACGGGCCGCAGGTTAGAGAGGGGCAGGCTCTCCCGAATGGAAGTCCTTTATTTCTCAAATTACTGATTCTTTTTGTGTTGTCCATTCCTTGAAATTAATCCCTACTTGCTTTGCCAGGCTTTTCCAAGTCTCTGTGGCTCAGTGGACCTTCAATAAAAGTTTGATGGAAAAAAAACAAATCCTGGTGAAGAGGCAGAGAAAAAGGAACCCTCCTGCATTGTTGGTAGGAGTGTAAATTGGTACAGCCACTGTGGAAATGAGTGTGGAGGTTCCTCAGAGGACTAAAAATAGATCTACCCTATGACAGCTATCCCACTACTGTGTGTATACCCAAAATAAATGAAAACAATATATCAAAAAGATACCTGCACTCCCATGTTCATCACAACACTATTCACAATAGCTGAGAGATGGAATCAGTCTAAATGTCCTTCAACAGATGAATGGATTAATAAAAACTATGGTCTATATACACAATGGAATACTACTCAGCTATAAAAAAGAAATCCTATCATTTGCAGCAACATGGATGGAACTGGAAACCATCATGTTAAGTGAAGTAAGTCAGGCACAAAAAAGACAAATATTGCATGATATCACTAATATGTGGAATATATAAAAAAAAAGTGGTTCTCACAGAAGTAGAGAGTAGAATAATGGTTCCCAGCAGGTGAGGGGGTGCAGGGGGAGGAGGAAAAGTAGTGGACTGATAGGTACCAAACTACACTACTGATCCTAAGTGAATCACTGTGCAGTAAATGCATATATTAAAACAACATACAGTACCCACAAATATGTATAAATAAATGTTAAAATATTTTGAATAAAAATAAAAGGAAAGAAAAACAAATATATAGCTGGTCTTCATCAAGAATTGTGGGACCTGCAAATAAACAACTCTCTCCAGGTCAGTGGCTGAACCAAATGAGTAACTTCAGGAGCCATAAACAAGTCACTTGCCAATGGTAGACACATTAATTATGTCATTTTTTTCATATGAAATAACCATTCTCTGGTGGTACCAAGAGAATTCTCCAAACTCCAGGTGAGAGAGCTTATAGTCAGGGTAACCAACATGTCAGGATTAGGCATAAATTAAGGCATGGTTATTTAAGACATAACCAAAAGTATGTCCCTCCCCAACTTTGTTGGTCTTTGCTAATAATTTTCAATGTTCTTTAAGAGTTATTAACATTGCTAAAATAGCCTCAACAATATTGTATATTAAGTTTTTAATTGTCTACATTTGGGGAGCTGTTTTGAAGAACCATCATTCTCTTCAAAAAGATGCTGGGACAAAGGAGATACTCTTCCCTACTGCAGAAGTCCTTGGTCATTTTCATGTCTTCAGAACTCATTTGACTTGGTTGTAAATTAAAACAAAGAAAAGAAATCCTCACCTATAAAATCCAAAAAGCAATAGAAAAGGCCACTTCCCACAAGTCCTTTTAGGAGACCAAATGGGATCAGCCCCCTCTCTTCTTACCCAAGCTCCATCCTCTCCCACATATTTTACAGAACATAAATTATGACAATTAAAAAAAAAGCGAGAATGAGAAAGTGCTATTTCAACCAGAAACCATAAGGCCTGTTCATGTAGAAGTAATTGTAGAGAGAATAGCGCAGCCTCAAAAATCAATCTGGCTGCTTCTCCTCAGGCGAAAATTAATTTGGCCTGCTTGCTGGCAAGCGTCTGGATGGATGTTTTGCATGGCTAAGCAGCAGATGAAGACAGAAAAAGCAGTGTAAACTTTTTGCAAATTAACACCACTTAGTTGACGACACACTTTTTATTTCTTCCCTCTATGCCTAGATGTTTAGTGCTAGAGAAATAAAAGATAATGAAAAACAGACTAGGCCACTGTTTTAACTCTTTTACAGGAGAGCAAAGGTTTGGCTTTTGATTCCATGACACTAAAAATACATATCTATTTAAATCTGGCAAACACTGTCCTTCCAAGAACTGCTGATGATTTTCACAAAGTGGCCAACATCATCTTCCTGGGGTCACCAAATAAAAAACAATGCTGCCAAGAGCTGGCTGCTGCCACAGACAGAGCTTCAGCCTTCTCCACCCACAGCCCCTGACACTAGTGTTGTGTGTTGCCATAACCCAGGGGAAGAAAATAAAGTGCTAGAAAAGAAACAGAACAATGCAAACAAACAACAGAGCCCAATTTTTAGTTGCAGGAATTCCTTAAAAAAAAAAAAGAATTCTGAGGTCTTCTAAAGGAAAAACATACCAATTCTTTGAAAAATATCCCAAAACGTATCTCCTCCATTCAGTTTGACAGGGAATTGATTTATGGAATTTAGGTATGTGTGAATTTGTGTAGTTGAAGCAAAACCACAAAGCTTGGAACGCAGATTAAAGTACGTATCATTGTTCTACCAAATAAGCCTTATAACTACGAGACAACACAGTCTGTGCATGAGACCAGATCTAGCTACCTCAGGGTGACAAAGTAATTCAAAGACACCCACTTGTAGTCTAAATAAAGAGGCAGGAAAGAAAAAGCATCTCTGGAGAGGGTGGCCTATGAATGGGCTTTTTTTTTTTCCCCTTTCTTTTTTTTAGAATTGGAAGATTCTGCAAAGCCCTTTAAATAGTGTATATCCATATATTCATTTTTCTGGAGAGTGTGTCTATAGCTTTCAGAAGATTTTCAAAAAGATCTCTGACCCCTTCTCTGGCAAATAATTCCCAGATCTAAAGGAATCCCTCACTATCAGCCCCAAAGTCCTCTGTAACCATACAATAAAACAGATGGTATATAACCCTCATGAAAAAAATTTATAATATTATAATTGGTGGGTTGTTCACGCTCAAGCAGTCTTGCAGTGATGAATCTCTATAATAATGTTAAATTGTAAAATTATCCTCCTGGTTCCATAAATATATTATATGCAGTGGTTATAAAAGGGGCTTCTCATCTAAAGCATTAAATGACAGTTTTACTGCATCATTAATTTGGTATAGAACCAACATGCTACTCACAATAAATATTAATTAATTAAAGATTAACTAAACAATTTTGTTTGTCCTCCTGAAGTTTATAAGAGCTTTCCTGGGGGAGATTTAAGGAGGCTTAAAACAAAAAAACAAAAACAAATCTGAAGGAACTCCTTGGTTCAGCCAATGCTGAGGTCAATGTTGACTTTGTCTACTGGGGGCCCATGCTGGGGTTTGGGGTCTAATGCTGTCATTAGAAGAAAGCCTAAAGCAGAAAGGTGTGAGACATGCATAAATGCAGAAACAGCCCCAGTGGGAGAGGAAGAAGTCACACGGCAGAGGGCACAATCCACAACCCAACACACAGATAGAACCCAAACTCATTGTGTAAAGCTGTTCATTAACAGAAAATGCTCAAGTTGAGTTTTTCCCATGTTAGTTTCCTCTTCCCTAAATGGCTTGTGATACCTAGCCCCAAACACTACCAAGAGCAAGCAAGCCTTTCTTCTCAGAAGTGAGAGACCAGGAAAGTCACTTACCAGATGCAGGTGGCTGGTCACCAGGGGAGCTTCCAGACCCAGCCCCTCCTCTAGTCGAGCCTGGCAGCCTCCCATCAGCCCCGCCGTTGTCGTCGTGGGGCTGGTCTCCCCCATCTGCCCTGCCGGCTGCTTCCTCTGGGGGAAGGCCCATGCCATAGGCACACTGGGGCAAGGGTCCATGTTTCAGGGAACCGAGGATGGGTTCACAGTCCTCCCCAGGAGGGTTCCCACAGCCTGTGCAGCCATCCGCCGAGTTGGAGCTGGCTGCCCAGTGGGGGCAATTGCCAGCCTCCACCTCTTTTTGCAAGTACTTTTCGTAGGACACGGGGATCCAATCAGTCCTGCAGAGGGGCTCGGCCAAGTCGCAGCTTTCTGAATCCACCATGCTCTCTGTCCCCGTGAAGCACTGGCTTAAACTGTCATTCTCCCCCACCTCCAGGGGCTCAGAGAAAGAGGGCATGGATTTGCTTCCAGGCTGAGTCAGGAGCAGTAAACAGTCAGGGCCCTGCGAGGGCCTGTCCACGTACTCGTCTTCCATGGGAATCTGCCTGAAAGGGTCCCCCTCGGCCTCGGTCTCGCTGACCAAGGACAGCATGGTGACATCTCTGCCTGATGAGTAGGGACCAGCTCCCACACATGGGCCCGCACAGACTCTGCAGCCATCTGGACAGCACATATCTTCTGGAAGTGTCTTCTCCAGAGTCAGCAGCAAGACACCTTCACAGACTTGGCGCTGACCAGAGGCTGTCACGTGAGTGCTGCTGCAGGTGTCACCTGAGGACTCCTGTGATTTAAATTAAGAAGGCAGAGGCATTCATACCCAATTATTAGAACGTGTTCGGCTAGACACTCCTGGAAATGGTTTTTATGCTAATTATTTCCACCATCAAAAGTACAGATGGATCATTTGCCATGACACTTTATTTGTGTTATTTAAACTTAAGGAGCACAGGAGAACCCTAAAAGGAAACACAACCAGAAACAAATGAAGCTAACTGCATTTTAAATTAACAGCATATTCACACCGGAGCAAGGGGGAGCTAACCCGAATAACTTTCAAACACAGTATTTTGACTATATACTCTGACTCTAAATACAAAAAAACAACTATAAACAAATACTGAACACTTTCGTAGCTCTGTGCTTTGCTGCGGTATGGTTTAATAATTCTGAAACTACTTTCTATGTATTCTAGAATTTAGCAAGTGAGTAAATATATTGATAATAATAGGAGCCAAGGGAAAGACCAGAATGAATCCTGTGGTACTGGGACTAGAACGAGAGACATCAGTATGAGCTCATGGTTAAAATTCGGTATAAATATTTTTATGCCAAAGGAAGTTGATCTAAAGGACATAATGGGATAACTAATGAATTTTAATATCAAATATGGATTGGAAAATAATATTGTACCACTGTTAAATTTGTTAATTTTGATAAATATGCTATGGTTATATATAAGAATGTCCTTGTTCTTAAGAAATACACATTGAAGTACTATCTGTATTTAAGGATATAGGAATACAATGCCATTCACTCTAAAATAGCTCAGGAAAAAAAATGCACGTTCATATATACACATACAGAAAGAAAGAAAATAATAAAGCGGTATGATAAAATGTAAATAACTGGTAGGTCTAAGTGTAGGGTATATGGGAGTCCTTTGTACTATTCTTATTAATTTTCTTTCTTTCTTTTTTTTTTTTTCTGTCTTTTTGTCTTTTTTTCGTGACCAGCATCGGATCGCAACCCTCAGTGTCGCGCCTGTACCGGACCGGGACCAGCAACGGGATCGCAACCCTCGGCGTTGCCCCCGCTCCTAGCTCAGCCAGTGAGCGGCCGGTCTGCATGTGGGATCCGAACCCTCGGCGGGAGCGCCGCCGCGCTTCCCAAGCGGGCCGGCCCCTATTCTTATTAATTTTCTATAATTTTGAAATTATGTCAAAATAAAGTTATCAAAATAACTACAGAGTCAAGGAAAGTTGCAGCTTGTTCCTCCTGGGAATCTGTACTAGACAATCAAGGCTGGTACTAAAAAATAACATGAACGCAGAGACGACAGAAGGGGAATGGAATACAAAGAAAACAGGCGTTTAGAATGAGCATTAACTCAGGCTTTGGATTAGTCCATAGGGATTGGTCCTGGGATTTGAGGTTTGGTCACTGCACTTAGAAGTGCCCCTTAAGCAATGGGGCTCAGTATTTGACTAATTATAGCTGTATCAGCCTAATTATCGAAAGTACTTAGAGAAGGCACTAAAGACTTTTAATGTTACCTTATTTCCACTTAGGCGGCCGCAAGCGTCATTGACCCAGTGCCACAAATTAGCTAGAAAAACAAAGCAAGGATAAGGGCTTCATGTTATTATGACCTATTTCTTTTCTTAAAAATAAATTTTATTGTGTATATGAGAGTACTTCAAAAAGTTTGTGGAAGGGAACATGACTCTTCTGTGATGCCCCCGTGCTCTGCCTTCTCCTGGCACGTTAAATAATAAAACTTGTTATGCCTTTCAAAAAAAAAAAAGCTTGTGGAAAAATGGAATTAAAAGGCAATGCAAACCTTTCCATAAGCTTTTTGAAGACCTCTCGTATTTAAGGTACACAACATGATGTTATGAGATAAATATACATAATGACATGGTTACTAGAGTGAAGCAAATTAGCGTTATCATCTTGGTTTTTTTTGTGGCAAGAGCAGCTAAAGTCTGCTCATTTAGTAAAAATCCTGAATATAATACAATATTATTACCTTCTGAACAGTCCTCACTCTGTGCATCAGTCCTAGACTTCTTTTATCCTACATATTTGCTACTTTGTATCCTCTGAACTACATCTCTCTATTTCCTTCTCCTCTGCCCCTGGTAACCACTGTTCTATTCTCTATCTCTGTATAGTTGACTTTTTTTTTTCTAAGATTCCACATATAAGTGAGATCATGCACTAGTTTTCTGTCTGCGTCAGGCTGGGTATTATTGACCACAATGTCGGTTCAATATTTTCTTTCAACATTGTCCACTGTGTTTTAGTGAGTGTTCCTGGGAGTGAAAGCATTTAAAAATAAATCAACTGATTTAAGTACTGTGAAGGCATCTTATTCCTATCAAAAACAGAACTTCCTGTTCTATGTAAAGCAAATCATGATCCACTAATATTCCACCAAATACCTCTGGGCACACCTGGGGGCTGTCAGAGCTGCTGTAATGACTACATTCTCACTCCCTCAGCAATCTTTCTTTGACTATGAGGGACTAGGCTAGGCATCGTAGGGGGACAAATAAAATGTGTCTAAGAGACTGATTTTCCAGTAAAGTAGCTCAAATGTATGTACAATAAAAGTGAACTGCACACTGGGGCTGGGGGGCTGCCAGACCTCGTGGAAAAACTTTTTCCATTATACCTTGTTGCTTCTCAGGAGAAAGAAGATTATATTCTGTGGCATACACAAAGTACAACTCCACTAACTTGTATAAAATAGAAGTAATAAAATCTAAAAAGTCGAATCTATGAATTAAAAAAAATCTGATTTTATATTATGCAAAGATAAAATTTTATCCTGCCTCTAATGAATATTTAACGTTGTGTTCACTATGGAGACTAAAGTTAGGAGTCAGCAATTCTCCACTGGAGGATAATCACAGTTTGTGATAATAGCTAATGATCCCTAACATCCACTGAGCACTTAAATGTGCCCAGCACTGTGCTAAGCAGTCTATACCCATAATCTCATCTATGCTCTAGACTCTATTATGTGACCTGGCACAGGTTATTTAACCTCTCTGAGCCTGTTTGCTCATCATAAAATGGGGTAAATAATAGTGCCTGCCTCATAGTGCTGCTGTGAAGATTTACTTAGGACAAGTAAAATGCATATAGCTAGGCTGGCATGTAATACATATTCAATACATGCCAGTTTTTGCTGTCATCATCATTATTCGTGCTTCTTTTCTATAATTCTGAAGGTATATGAAAATAAAATTACCCCCACTAAAAAGGACAGTTCCCTGTAGGAATTAGTACTAGACAATCACAAATGGTACTAAAAAATAGTACTCATGCACAGAGGTGATAACCATTCATAACTATCATGATCATCTCTCCCCTGGACAATCACAAATGCCTTCCTAATTGGTATACCTGCACCCACTCTTACTACATCCCCAAATGTTATGCTAAACCCAGAGAGCTGTCCTTGCTTCCCTTTGCTAAGGATGGGGAGCAAACTCCTTAGGGAGACCTGCAGGGCTGCACCACCTAGCCGTGCCTGCCTCTCCAGTTTCATCTCACATGGTTTCCCGACTTTCTGCTCCAGTCCCCCAATGCGCTACGACACCTCCATTGTGTGGTTCTCTCCATGAGGAATGCTTGCTACGCTGCTTGATTTTCCTTGGGCTACTAAATTCCAACTTGTCTTTCAGATCTCAGCTCACTGTTTCCTCCTCTGGGTCCCTGGCAGACCCCTAAGGCCAGGCAGACCCTCTGCCATCTGCTACCTGGCGCTTGACACCTTAGCTCTCAGTACTCAGTGGGCCTAATGCCTTCCTTGACCACTTCCTCCAGAAGGGCCCTGGCTGTGTTTGTGCTGCTCGACATCGAGACATAGTGCCAGTCCAGTCCCTGGTGGCCAATAAACGTGCAGAACGCATGGATGAAAAGAAAGCTAACAGCCATAATTCCCAGTTCAGTAATTGGTATGTCCATTGTTTTTCTCAATAAGATATGGCCGTAAAAGAATATTAAAGAGAAAAAACTAAAGAACAAAACATTGGGAAGTCTGTTTGTCTCACATAAACATAACTGTCAGAGTGATCCTCATCATCTGAACATGCATTATCCAAACCTCCACTTATGACACTGTTAGGGAAGTGAAGTTGCATTAAATAAAAATATTCAATAATGAGGGCCGAGCCCAGGGCGCACTCGGGAGAGTGCGGCACTGGGAGTGCAGCAGCGCTCCCGCTGCGGGTTCAGATCCTATATAGGGATGGCCGGTGAGCTCACTGGCTGAGCGCTGTGCGGCCGATCTCAAAAAAAAAAAAATCCAAGAATGAATACACTCTTTGAAATTAAAAAAAGTGGTCCCTACTCTAACATTGCTCGCAGATGGACACAGGCATCTTAAATCACCATCTTTCCTCTTTAATTAATCTTTTGATTGTCTAGTGTTACCTTAGGCAATGTAATGTTCATAGAAATAGCAAGACATGCAGGGCCTCATGAAGTCCAGGGATGGGATATGGCAGAACCGACCACATCACAGCAAGGCAGAGGCAGACAATAAGAACGAGTAAGCAACAGAAATGGAAAAGGATGGTACACCGAGGGGTACTTCAAAAGAGAATGATTTGAATACTACAGGATTAAGAAACATCTTTAGGAAGGAAACCCTGTAAATCACACCCCAGAATTCAATGAAGCCTTGAATCCTTTTGTAAAAATTACACTTTTTAAGCTTTGTAGTATAAAAGTCAAAACGTGATATGATGTTTAAAGACACCATCAAACCATTTTTTTGTGAAAAAATTATTACCAGAAACAAGATAACAGTTGATTGTCCATTCTAAGTACCTAAATTTTACTGAATCTAACATAACTTATTTTCATAATTTTAGATTCACATTTTAAGGTAACATCCCAATCAAAATATCCCCCTGGCCATTTATCTGAACATTTTGTCTATTTTAAATGAGTACATTCAAAATGGATGTATTCTAGGATAATGCAACCCCCTGTATATCTGATGCTGTATAATCTATACAACTTAAACACAGAATTTACAAGTCATCAGTCTCCTGAATGCTAAAATATTCTTGCTTGCTTATACATAAACAGGCACGGTGTTGGGGTTTTTTTGTGTTTTGTTTTTTCTTTTTGCTAGGGAACAATGAATCAGATATAAACAATGTTTCACCTTAGTTCAAGTGCAACCCCCATAAGGCACTTATTTAATCAGATCACCACAAGCAGCCAGTGAACAACCTACTCATCTACCAAAACATTTACCTAGAAACATATCTATTTTCTTTAAGATTAATTTTCAAAAACCACTGTAGACACAATACCTGTTAGTGCTTTCCCTTTTTTCCTATAGTAAACACCAAAGATGACGGCAGCAAATAATGCCATGGATATGAAGAGAAGCAGAATAATTAAACTGGGCAAGTAAATCTGGGGTTCTGTGTTGGAAGAAAATGAGAAATATTGTATTAAAGATTAATTTACTAAGTTTAATAACAAAACCCTGTACATCAAACCCCAGAATCAAGGTTGTTGGTCTGGAATAACAGAGGTAGGACGCTCCCCACCCCCTACTGTTCATTTGTCAGTGCTCACATTCTGAAGGGCGGAATGCACATCTAGCCCAGCCTGCACAGCCTGGCTTCACTCAGAGGGACCATTACAATGTTTCTACGTTAGAACAGCTCTAATCATGGTCACCATCAGGTCTCACCCTTGCTTACCTCCAGACCCCCTCAACAACTCTGGATGGATGGGCTCTGCAGGTAAATGGAAGCCCCTAGCAAATCTTTCCAAACAAGATGGCACCAGGGTTTTGCTGCTCATGAGAACAGAACCACAGTCATCCTGAGAAGTATCATCCCATGAAGTGTTTCCACTGTCTCATCTACAATACAATGTGGACTCAACCATTTCATCATCCCTCCATGATCACTTCATTGCTAGAATTTTTATATTATAAATGCTTGGTTTACTTGACCTGGTTTCCTGGACTCTGACCTTCCCTCTCCTTCTCCCTTTTTAAAAATAAATTTTTATTCCCTCAGTTATTTTTAACGTTATATTTAAAGTGGTCTTTTAAAAACTCTGCTCTGATTGTGAAATTCCATAGCTAGAATGACTTAAAATCCTCCTGTTTCCTACAGTGTCAAATCTAAACCTCTGATTTTCTTTTTCTTTTTTTTTTGTTGGCTGGCTGGTAAGGGGATCTGAACCCTTCACCTTAGTGTTATAACAAGGGGATGTGAACCCTTCTTCACCTTGGTTTTGTAACCACTGCACTTTAACCGACTGAGCTAACTGGCCAGCAGTCTCTGATTTTCTTGGTCAAAGCCTGATAACCCTGTGATTCTGTGGCCTGTGTTCGCTGGGCTCAGTAGAAAGGTCTTCTTGCCACTTATGCCATCTCCTCTGGCATCTGGATCCACCTCCACAATAACCCACTCACCTGGAGAAACCAGCCTCCACCACTAACCATCAACTTTCTGTCAACCTCTTGAACTGTACTTAAGATTAATTTAATCTACAAATTATTCCATCAACAATGATAACTATATTCTAACAAGTTGCTAACTCTGGTTGATGACCAAAATCTCCCCATAGATACTCTCATTGTGATTACCACCATCCTATCATATCATGGAATTTTAATTTATATTTGCAGCTCTATTTTCTTTTTTGGTATATGAATATATTATTAGTTATCCCCAATCCAGTGTAGGAGATTACCAAGGAAACAACATATCTGGAATTAAAATACTGATAAAAATGAAATACTGAGCTGACCATGGATAGGGTGAAACGAGAAGAGAAAGATAAACCCCTCCGGATATAGCACGTGATTTGGGAGAGCTCTAGATGCCCTGACTACACTGGGCATATCTACCAAAAAACAGGCTCTTTTTTTTTTTTTTTTAACAGGCTCTTTCTAAACATACCATTTGGTGGTTTTCTAGACAGCAGAGAAGAACTGCAAACCACGTCTGATTTCTCTGTCCCGTGACGTTCCACTGTCTTTCCAAGGATGGTACAGCTGTGTGTGGGGGAAGGAGGGAAGCAGTTAAGTGCTTTGGTTTTATAATCTTGTTTAAAAACAAACAAACAAAAGAAAGGCTCTACTTTACAGGTTGGACATCCTTAGTCCGAAAATCCAAAATCCAAAATACTCCCAAATCTGAAACGTTTTGAGTTCTGACGTGATCACGCCACAGTGGAAAATTCCACAGCTGACCTGATGTGACGAAGAAAGGCTCTACTTTACAGGTTGGACATCCTTAGTCCGAAAATCCAAAATCCAAAATACTCCCAAATCTGAAATGTTTTGAGTTCTGACGTGATCACGCCACAGTGGAAAATTCCACAGCTGACCTGATGTGACGAGTCACAGTCCAAACTCAGCCAGAACTTTGTTCCATGCACAAAATTACTTAAAAGATTGTATAAATTACCTTCAAGCTACATGTACAAGGTGAATATGGAACACAAATGAATTTTGTATTTAGACTTGGGTCCCATTCCCGAAATATCTCATTATGTATATGCAAATATTCCAAAATCCAAAACATCAAAAATCTGAAACACTTCTGATCCTGAGCATTCTGGATAAGGGATACTCAACCTGTACTAGATTGCCAGCTCCTTCAGGAGAGAAACACATGTCTTTGCAGACTTTTGAATCCCCAGGGCCTTCCATGGGGGAGCGGAACATCACAAAGGCAGACAAATGAATAAAGAAAAGGAACCACCACTCGTGTTCTTTAAGAACTACTCTGAGAGTGTGGTCAGCAAGAGAGTAGATCAGGGTCTTCAGTAAAGAGGATTCCAAATGCTTCGATCACCATGGCTAAGTAATAAACCTTTGATGACTGTTCTTCTGAAGTTGAAAGATACAGAGAATCTTTTCAATATAAAACTTGGATAAGTAGATCAGAAAATAACCATTTAATAAGAATCTATTGGGAACTGAAAGAATCATTACATTGATTATTAGTATTCAGCAACAAACATGCAATGAAAGGACCCAGGAATTCCACTATATTCACTGATAGACTCACATAAGGGTACAGTATTTATATGAGATCATTCATTACAAAATTGTTTCTTACTGCAAAAGACTGGAAACAACCTAAATGACTCTCAATAGGGAACTTATTAGGTCTACTATGGTACATCTCTATGATGAAATACTATGTAGCTGTTAAAAAGCCATGAAGATATAAGTGGACTAATATGGAAAGATCTTCAAGATATATTGTGTGAAAAAGCCCCAAGGTGTGGCAAGCATTTATATAAACAGGAGGCTTCTATGTGCACACACACAAATCTCTGAATGAATAAACCACTGATGATGGGAAGCTGGGAAAAGTAGGAGTGGTAACTGAATGATAATAAACATCATAAATCATTTTCAACTAAATAAGGTTAGAGAAAGAAAAAATGCAGCTCCAACTGTAAGTCAAAGGTCTTAGGCTACTGAATCTAAAAAGTACAAAGTCCCTGAAGAATTGTACTTTAATTCTTGAAGTAGCTTGAAGAATTGGTTTGACTGGTCTATTTTCCCCAAGGTGGATTGACAGGCTTTTTCCATTTTGAATGTGGCTTCAAGAGGAAGCCTAACCAAATGGGATCATTCTGTTTTCAACCCAGATGATACAGTGGAGGTTGAGTTGTTTAAAAGCAACAAACTTTCTTGGCTCCTTTGTTGTCACTTACTTGGTCCAGGGTTTGCATTTGTCTGTGGAAGAGAAGGCATCTGAGAAGTAGCCTACAAGGCAGGGCTTGCACACCGTGTCCTTGTTGAGCTGCACTGTCAAAAAAAACAGACAAAAAACAGACAAGGACACTTAGAGATCGGCCAGGATGATGCTCGAGAGGACCTAAGAGGAGGAGCTGCCCCTCTCTTCTTCTCTTCTCCCCTGTTCCTGCTCTAGCCACCTGCCTCTAATTGCTCCCGCTCCTACAGGTTTGGGCCCACAAGTCAGTTCTAATGGAATTGCATTCAGAAAGGTAACTAGCTCAATGTTGGCCACTAACACAGGTATCTGAGGTCCAGGTCCAGGCTAGCTCTGATCTTGACCCTTTGCTCTTCGGAGCCACTGTCCTGATCACCGATATTTTGCTTCCTCGTCTGGGAGCCTGTGTTGCAGGTCCCCACTGTGTCCTCACTGCCTGACTCTTGTTTGTACCAGGCACCTGTCTGCTATCCCCTTTCTGCCTTTATGGCTTGCATTAGCCTTCGTCTGCGGATAGTGGCAGCCCTGTTACCCCAGGTCAGCTTAATCTCACCAGTCCAAGTACTGGAGTGTCACAAAGTTTTCTCAATTAAAAAAAAAAAGAAAAAATCCTACACGTCTCTTTCTCTTAAACCAAGGGTTGGTGTCAAACTTTTTCTGTAAAGGGTCAGACAGTAAATATCTTAGGCTTTACAGCCTTTACAGTCTCTGCTGCAACTACTTTTAGCATGAAAGTAGTCAAACACAACATGTTAAAAAAAACAGATGTGGCTGTGTTCCAACTTTACTTATAAACACAAGTGGCAGGATGGATTTTGGATCCCTGCCTTAATGCACATCACTGAAATCAGGAGTTGATCCTGGTTAGTGAGCTTGACTCAGCCCTCTCATATTCCTCATAAACTGTGTTTCCTACGTCTACTAACTTCACTGCAATTGGTACGTGATTACTCTTTAAGTGCAATGAGGAACACTGACTACTGTGTGATATCATAATCAGGCAATTGGCTGGTGCCAAAACCACAAATTACTCTTGAAATCAGTAGGACTTCTGTGATTTATCTTCATGAATAAAACACTAAAATAAGGAATTAAATTTTCTTTGTCAGGTAGAAGGTACCTTCCTGATTCCTGATTTCTGCAATTTGGCCCAATAAATACAGTACCCATCCCTTGATCTAGCAATTTGATTTGCCTTGAAACTATATTAACAAAAGCCCAGCTTAACATCTAATAATTCTTATACTACTCACATTAATTCAAGTAACTTTTAAGAAGATAAACACAATCTAGAAGAATAACTTTCAAAAATGAGACTTCTCAAGGGACTACCAGGCATACAGAGGTTTACAGACATTAACTTTCATACACTTGACTTCCACAGGACTCTTTAATGACCTGCCAGAATATGCTGCAGGCTCTCCTTTGCCTTCTCCCTTTCACAGTCATGCTTCTCCCACTTTACAAAAGAAGGCACACTTCTTACCCACCCCAAATCCCTGCTATAGTGCTAAATTTCTGACAGACCAAACAAAGCAACAAGTTGAAATATTGGTGATGGCAAAGCTACTGCATTCAGAGCACTTGATCCAGCCTCTGTCTTTCCCTATCTTTTGAGGGCTAAAGTGTGGCAAAATAAATGGGATATTTGAGACCAGGTTGAGTTGTTCTGAATTCAAATATACAACAAGGTGGGGCAGGAGTAAAATTTTCATTCTTCCATCTTGTCCCCCCATCCTCTACCTATTGTCAAAAAATGCATCATTCCCAAATGTGCAAGGCAGAGAGAAATCTATCAGAAACCCTGAAGGCAGCAGCACTTTATTTTATGTAGGTGACAAACTTGCAGAAAGGCTCTGGGCCTTGCTATCTTAGAATCAGAATTTAGAGGGAGTAGGCTGTGATAGGGAGTTTTATTTTAATAATTAAAAAATCAAGTCAGACTTTTTCCAAGAGAGATCATGTCTGGTTTAATCAACGTGTTTGATAATAAGGACTAATTGTGCCAATCAGACTCTGTGATAGACATTTTCCTTGATGTCAACGCTGTCCATTGGGGTAAAACCAGGTGCCTCTAAGTGACACAGACATAAATAATTATTTGGGGTTTTTTTTGTTTGTTTTGTTTGTTTTTTTATGACCGGTAAGGTGATCTTAACCCTTGACCTGGTGTTGTCAGCACCACGTTCTCTCCCAAGTGAGCTAACCGGCCATTCCTACACACGGATCTGAACCCATGGCCTTGGTGTTATCAGTACTACACTCTCCCAAGTGAGCCACGGGCAGGCCCTATAAATAATTATTTGTTATGTCTTGAAGAAAACTTTTTAAAGAAAACTTCCTAGAAGTTGGGAAAGCAAGCAACGCTAAGAAACACTTTTGGAAGCCAAAAGATTTCTATCTCTTTTACTTTCAACAAAACTGAAGGATGCAATTGAGTTCTCAACTGACAGATCATTAAAAATAACTTCTGATGGTATTATCACTTTGTGATCTTGGACATATGACTCAGAAGGTACTGAAAGAATCGAGGGACACTCCCACCATAGAAGTCTTTCCATAGCCATTTAGCTATTTGTGTGAACAAGTTTCTCAGAACTTACATATACAACAACAAAAAGTGGAAATAGAATTGATGTTAAATCCTGTTTCATTTTAGCAATAAGTAATATTCAATCATGAATATATGAATTGGAAAAAAAATCCTGCTTATAATGAAGTACAAAAACTATTTATGATTATAATAGAGCATAATATATTCATTTTTTGACCAACTGTGTAATAATAAGTGCAGTGACAACTCAGTCCAGAAGAAATGCTTTTAACCTGAGAACCTTGAGTCACAGTAAATTTTTAAAAATTGAGATTTCAAATAGATGCATATTTTTGGTGTAAACGGGTGTAAAAAGGTGCTTAGTAAAAGCCTTCCAAGCATAAAAATATATTGAGATAAAATTCTGTGGGGAGAGTAGAATGAATATGAATCAAAGAAAAGGGACTATGTGAAGTTTCCAACAGTTAATATGATTAGTGTATTTTTAAATGGATAATAGTAGGTATCAAACTGCTATGGCGTTTAGATTCCACTATTTTTTTTTAAACGTGTTCCTACAGTTATAATTCCCTGGTAACTAAGTGCTTAGCAGTGCTTTGAATTTTTAATAAAAAAATTTTAGATGTCAACTTGAGGAATGTACCAGGGGATGCATGGTTTTTTAAAAATTCTAAGGGGGTGCACAATTTAAAAAGCAAAAAAAGAGTTTGAGGATCCCTGTGCTACCCCGTTGGCTCCTAAGTGGGGATCCTGGGTTTCACAGATGGAGGTGCCGAACGTCACAGTGGCCGTGACAAGAGCCCCTTCTCTTTGAAAAGCCTAAGCTGAGGTTCATTCGCAGGTCTCGTGGAAGATCGAGGGCCCCCTCATTTTCCTCCAGCGCCTGATATAATAATGATGCCTCACTGAAACTGTCCCTAAGATGGCTCTGGCCTGGGCTGAACTGCATGGCTCGGGAAGCGGGGACCGACGCCTGGATCCAGCCCGTACGTACAGGGGTGCTGGGCGCCCAAGCCCGGCGCGCACTCGGCGTTGCGGCGGCAGCACTCGCAGTCCTGGCTCCAGTGGTACCCGGCCGTGCAGGCGCAGCGCCGCGGGGCCGTGCGGTTGCCGGGGTCCACGGCCACCAGGGCCTTGCCTGCGGGAGACACAAGACACGTCACACCGTCCACAGCACGCCACTGGCCGACACCCGGGGCCGAACCGCGCAGACGAAGCAGCCGGCCTGGCTCGCTCACAGAATGAATCATCTGGGACACTGTTTAAGGAACTCCCAAGTTCCTCCTGGCACTTCCTGTGCTGGCAGGAGAACATCCCAGTGGGTTTTTTTTTCTCTCCCTAATAATGAAGAGATTTGTGGGCTTTTTAAAAAGTCAGTGTTCATGTTAATAGAAAGATAAGGACCGGGGAATTTAGGATCATTGGATATGATATCTAATGCAGAATAGTCAGACATAGTGCTTGGCTTCTTGGTTTTTAGTAAATTCCAATGTCATAAATATTCTTAACACCAATGCTAGATTGGACCTATGTGAACAGGGTTTCTGGAGATCTGGGATTCATCTTGGGATCCTGAAGAGTCCCAGGGTGACAACCGATGTCATTATGTAGTTAGGTAAGTAGAGAAAGTAGAAGTGGCCTGATGACATGCTTGGGAATGTCTCTCCCCAGACACTCAGGGTAACAGATTTGTCTCTTTTTTGACAACACATAGTTTGCCTTTTTACTCCAAATCTCTTGGCCCCTTCCAGTTTTTCTGTTATACAGGTACATGGGGATTTATCTAATGTAAAGTACACATGCACACACACACACACATACAGAGTCAATCCTCATTCACAGATTCATATTTGCAATTCACCTACTCAATAAAATGTATTTGTAACCCCAAAATCACCACTCTTGGCACTCTTGCAGTCATTCATGGACAAGCATGGAACCATGTAAATTTTGAGTTGCTCCACACAGGTTCCTAGCCTAGGTCAAAGACACTCTGCCTTCTTATTTCAGCTGTCATACTGTAAACACGTGTCCTTTTTATAGTCTACCCAATGCCACGCTCTTCTCATTTTTGTTGGTGATTCCCTGTTTAAAACAGCTTCCAAGCATAGTGCTGAAGTGCTGTCTAGTGTTCCTAAGTGCAAGAAGGCTGTGTTGTGCCTTGCAGAGAAAATACATGTGTTAGATAAACATCATTCAGGCATGAGTTATATAGTGCTGTTGGCCATGAGTGCAATGTTAATGAACCAATAACACATATCACATAAGGTGTCTTTAAACAGAAACACTCATAAAACAAGGCTATGTGTTGATTACTCGATGAAAATGTGACCAGAGGCTCACAGGAATCTAATCCTGTATTTCCCTTAGGAGCAATGGTTCAGGATTTGTTAATTTGGTGTTTGCGGTGATTTTGTAGAGCAAAACTACTGCAAGTAATGAAAAGCAATTGCACACATGTGTGCGTGCACACACACACAATACAAAACAATAACGTTATTTAAAACAGACCTTGTGCCTGTATAGGTCTACATCTCACCTGAATTGTCCAAATGGCCCTTGCACCTTACCTCCTGAATATTTACAGGAGTTCCAAGGAAAACAAATAAATCAGAAACCTGTTCCCTCCTCCATTGTCTCAAGTGACAGACAGCAAGTTGGGGCCTTTTTTTTTTTTTTTTTTAAGACCCAAGCATAGCCAACCTGGGCAAGTCCCCATTCTCTTCTGTGACCACTCTCCTAGACCAGGTCAGCTCTGCAGCACCAAGCTCAATATGCAGAAACA
>NW_007728541.1:222818-224002 GCF_000696425.1 Galeopterus variegatus | reverse complement strand
CCATTGTCTCAAGTGACAGACAGCAAGTTGGGGCCATTTTTTTTTTTTTTTTTAGAACCAAGCATAGCCAACCTGGGCAAGTCCCCATTCTCTTCTGTGACCACTCTCCTAGGCCAGGTCAGCTCTGCAGCACCAAGCTCAATATGCAGAAACACATGCATAATGCACGGGAACATACATGGACACATGTCACTTCTCTGGAAAATTCTAAGTACTCCCAGTACCCCACTCAAATGTAAGCCCATGTGGTGATGAATGATCTTGACATATTTCAAAATATTTTACTGCACCAGGTTTTTGGATTTAATCAATTTTGGCAGCAGACAGATGAATATTTATTTCCAGGACATAGTAATGAGTCAAGGTCATTACTAAGCAGTGGGAAATAAAAAGACTTAATCAGATGCTTTGCTCAGTGGAGTTTCCATGTTACCTTCTCCAGCCAAAATCTGCCTGCTGTCTCTAACACATTTGAAAAATTATGGTGTTAAAAAAAACTTACTTGTTTCCTAGTTCTGTACAGTGGGGGAAAAAACCTCTATACAAGGATCAATCCAGCAGCAATGAATCTCCCTAGCACTCAGGCTGAGGCTGCTAAATAAGATGTTCCACTAAAAGCAACCAGGAATCCGTGGTAAAGTGGTGGATTGCAGTTCAGGGCAGGAAATGTCCAAGGTCCCTGGACACCAGGGAGCTCTTAAAGATGCCTGGGGTTGTATCAAAAAACTTGGGCCACCTTGAAGAGGTGGAACAATCTTAGCAACATTAAAATGAGTAACTGCAATACATTGAAACACTTCAAATACATCCAAATTCACCAGTTCATGGTATTAATGCAAATCCTTGGGAGAAAGCAAGATAATCATGTCATTATTTTGACAAGTGATAAATAAAGCTACAAGCATTTATTCTGCCTTTCCTGTATGTACAGCACTTCAGGGTAACAAAGAGTTAGTAAGGGAAGTTTCTCTTTATAAAGCATACCAGCTAATAAATGAAGAAGGAATGAGATTAGAACATTACCATTCTGCAGCCCCTAATGAACATGGATCTAGGCCATGATCATCAGCAGCTGCTAATACCACAAAAAGAGAGATAAGCAGCTACTATATGATCCCAATATTACATGTATGAACTATGCTATGTATGAAGGAGTTTTGCCAAAACCAAAACAAAACAAAACA
>NW_007728541.1:220378-221582 GCF_000696425.1 Galeopterus variegatus | reverse complement strand
CGGGAACCAGTCTCCACATGGGATCCGAACCCTCGGCAGGAGTGCCGCTGCGCTCCCAAGCAGCGCACTCTCCAGTGCGCCACCGGGCCGGCCCCTAAGAGAAGAATTTTAATACAAGTCTTCTGGAATCTAAAACACATTTTTCTGGGGGTCTTAGGTCATAGCTTCTTCCTATGCCCCCCCCCCCCAAACAGCATTGGCTGTATCTGAAAATGTTTATATGGAATAGGAGATTAGAAAGAAAAAAGCTGGACATGGGTTTCCATGCTCCCCACTGACACGCTGATGTGACTAACTCACCTGTATCACAAACTTTATGCAGCAAGCATTTATCTTCTTCATTCCAGGTATCCAGGTATTCATCCAGGCCACAGGGAAGACATACACTGTCAGAGGTAGTAGTGCATTTAGAAGACATGTACTTTCCTTAAATTAGAAGGGAGAAAAGTGCACCAATCAAAAAACAAAACAACGACAAATAAAAAGCAACACAAAACAACGAAAACAAAATGCACCAATCTACTGGGCCAATTTATCTGACCATGATTCCAGGAAGCCCCCCGAAAATGACATGATACGTGAGACGAGGCCACACCGCACAGTGAATGCAGTACCCAGGCTCCTCAGGCCCCTCAGCTGGCTAAAATAATCTCTCCTGGGTTTGCTGTGCCTGTGGTCACAGCGATCTCTCAGTGCTACTAAGTAAAAAACCAGCCATCCTTTGTACCCCAAAACTCTGCTGACTAAAGAGAACTATGGTTTTAAACTGGGCCCTGCAGAACTTGAGGGGTTCCCTGGAACCCACTAAGGGAATAAGGGGGCTAAGCAAGAGGAACTCCATGACCCAATCCCATCTTCAAACTCTTCTCTACCTTCAATCTGGATAGTTAACTTCTTGTGTCCTACATACACTATGTGCTCATGGTTACTTAGTTTGGCCAGAGTAATCACATCCACACACACAATCGCACACACACTTGAAAATCACTGAATCTTAGTTCTGCACATCCAAGAAATATTTATAGCCAAAATATCAAAAGGTTCTTGTTATAAAGTAAGTCACCTTCCCCTTCTCTCCCCTGAACAATGATAGAGCAAGGACCCAGTGGAATAGGGACTTCACTGGGGTTGTAGAAACACTCCGCCACACTTCTGACAGAACTACTTCAGGAAGCTGACAGCCAGTCCACCTTCTGCTCCTCAG
>NW_007728541.1:218904-220224 GCF_000696425.1 Galeopterus variegatus | reverse complement strand
GCCACACTTCTGACAGAACTACTTCAGGAAGCTGACAGCCAGTCCACCTTCTGCTCCTCAGCAGGGATGTGAGAGAAGGTATAACAGGATTTAGGCAATTTTCAGCAGCAATAATTCCAGTATAGTTATCCCAAAATAAAATTTCTGTGAAAACAATTTTAAATAAAAGCTGCATTTCACATTTTAAGAGTCTGAATCATAAAGTGCTAAAATACGGTTTTAAAAACCTTTCTGCCTTCTCGAAAAATAATGGTTTGGAAAAATTGTGTCAGTACAAATTAACTACCAGTTTCTGAAACTGCTTTTGATTTTTAAGTGATTTTATCTATTGAAAGATTTTTGCCTTCTGAGTGACAGACATTACTACCTGCCACTACCATGAAAAGTCCATCGAATTTATTTTTTCATCTGGCAGGACAGGAAAAACAACAATGAAAGCCCCACCCACATTCGAGGGCCCATGGAAGGTAGCTCAGAAACAGGTGTACCTGGTTCACATTTGTTACAGCACCGTCCAAGATGCTCATAATGCCTCTCACTGCTACATGGAGGGGTGATCTGAAAAGTCACCTGAAAAGAACATTGACACCAGGTAGAGATTACACACAAGTTCTTTCTGGATTAAACCAAAAGTTAATCACCAAATTATATTTCTAAAAAGCATAAGCAAATGCCATAAACTGCTCTATGTAATATCACCTCCAAAAATGTCACTTTCCTATTCTTGCCCATTTGCCCCTAAGAATGTATAAAACTAACATTTTAACACAGAGCTTGAAACATGTTTAAGCATGAAAGCCTATTTAAACATTTAAAAGCATTTTAGTAATGCCCGTGGTAAAATGATGGATTAAAGAAAATTTACAAATTGTATACAGAAGGTTTACACAAGCCACATACAAAATTGGTCCCACTTCTCTGGAGTCATATGGTGGATAAGGGCTTAATCAACATTGGTCATGAAACTATAGGGACATAATAAGTCCTCTTAATGTGATTACAGTGGGAGATGTCAAATTTGGTTTTATAGACTCTGATTTTTTAATTTTAACATTTACTTGTACATATTTGTGGGGTACAGTGTGTTGTTTCAACACATGCATTTATTGCACAATGATTCACTTAGGGTATATAGTATAGTTTTGTACCCAATCTCTTAAAAGATGTTTAATATTGCTTACTTTTTTAAATGTTAAACATGCAGAAAATTTTAAAAAATGGGGACAGCAAGGTGTTGTAGGAACTTTGTGGACTAAGTCCCCCTTTCCCCCATCTGAAAGACTCTGGACAAGCTGCTTAAACTTTTTGAGCTTGTTTCCT
>NW_007728541.1:212837-218368 GCF_000696425.1 Galeopterus variegatus | reverse complement strand
CTTTGTGGACTAAGTCCCCCTTTCCCCCATCTGAAAGACTCTGGACAAGCTGCTTAAACTTTTTGAGCTTGTTTCCTTTCTGGTTCAAAATGGTATGATTCTAATATAAATACTTATTTTTGAATCTGCCCATCTGAGCAAAACGAAACAAAATAAAAAAAACCCAAGTCCCCTACAATAACCCAGAGATTCTTATCAGTTTGTTGCAGAAAAGCTCTCTTCCTCATTAGCATTCTCAGTGTAACAAGAAAACAACAAACGGTCCTATTGTCCAGCAGTCATGTTAGAAACTGACTGAGGAGTTGAGTCTAGCTGAGCAGACCATTTATGCACACTACATGCCAGGTTCCCTGCTGGGTCTCTGGAATACAGAATTGCAAACCTTCCCCTCCAGGGGCTTAAGGTCGAATAGTCAACTCACACCAGAATGGGTGTTAAGGTGGAGGCAGATGGGCCTTTACCTCCGCAGAAGGCCAGGGAAGGTTCCCTAAGGGACGTGGTAAGTGAGCTCAGCCTTTCAGAATTTTGAGTTCAACCAGATGAAGGAATAGGTACTAGAAGGTGGAGGTAGGGGAGAAGCAAGGAAGACTTTTTAGGCAATGCGAACAGTTTCAACAGAGGCAGTGAGGTCTGGGAGGGCATTTGGGGTGGGAGGGGTGGCAGTGAGAGACTGTGGGTGCAGCTACAGCCCAGTGTCAGCTGAGGGGTGGTGGGAGACGAGAAGGCAGGCAGGCACAGCTCGGGCAAGGAGGGCTCCATGCACATTACAGAGCTTGGAGGGAGCGTGTAGAAATAATATGGTTAGGAAAAAGCCGTTCATCATCAAAATGCCCCAATGATGGAAGGAAATTTTATGAAGAAAGCACCAAACTCAGGAAACCCAAGACCAGCTGAGTGGGGTGTGGGAGACACAGCCACTCAGCCTTCTCTGGCTGCACCCTGGCCAGGCAAAGTGCTCCCCGGATGGGTGGGGGCAAGAATGCAGTTACTTTGAGGACCATGAGAAGGCCCCAGGGGGTTCTTGGGGCCATGTGTGCCTGACTTGCTTCCTGGACCTGGATGACTGTAGTGGATTGAATTATGTCCCCCCAAAACTCACTGAAGCTTGAATTGTGTTCCCCAAGTTTTATGTATTGGAAACTTATCCCCCATTGTGACTGTTAAGAAGGTGGGAAATCCTATTATGGTAATTGAAAGGTGGAGCCTTGAAGAGGTGATTGGATTGTAGGACCATGCAGTAGTGAATGGATTTAAAATGGTGGTCAGGGGCGTGGTTCTGACGGCTTTAAAAGAAGAGGAGAGGCTTTCTTCCTCTCTCTTTCTGCTCTCTCTCCTTCCACGATCTTGCAATGTGAGATCCCTGGGTCATTGTTGCCACCACCAGATGGACTTTGGACTTCTCAGCCTCAGAAACTATAAATTTCATTTTCTTTATAAATCACCCAGTTCTGTGTACTTTGTTATAAACAAGATAAATGGACTAATACAATGACACTCCCTTAGACGCAGTCATCAGGTGACAGGGTCTTAAGGACAACACAGTGAGCCCAGTGGAAATGAGGAAGAATGACTTAAATCAAGCACCTCTTCCTTCCGGTTGTTATATTGCTTTTATAGGAATCTGTTTCCCTGGAGGCAGACAGGGCCCTCCTCTGTGCCTCACGTAGTGACGGGCGCACATGGAAGAATGACAAGCAGAGGCAAGATGACAAAGTCGGGCATGGCCAATGCAAACTCTGCCCAACACACAGGAGTCATCTGAGCCGACAGACACATGAAAGCTCCTGCCGTGCTGGTGACGGAGCAAACACGAGAAATCTGTGGCTGGGTCCTATTTCTGACAACAAAGGTTATCAGTCAATTGCTTCTGACCCAGAAGAAAGCTGCAACAGTCTCTGTGAGATAAGAACACACTCTGTGTTACACACAGAAAGGTGCTTTTTAGGGAAATTTAGTAAAAGGGCTATATCCCTGAAGCAGCTACTTAGGACCAGTCAGATGCCACTGGCTGTGTCCTGGGCTCCAAGCCCTGCTACCTCTTGAGCATCCTCTGACCTGAACACGTAGACAATTCACGTCCAGGTTTAGGAGCTGGCCTGGGATTCATCCCACCTACCCCTCGTCTAACGCAGTAGCTTTACACCTCCTCGCAAGAACAGGAAGCCACAGCTTTCAGAAGTGGTCATTGTCCTAACTCTTACACAGATTTCCAGATTATCCTTTAAAATCCATTTCGCTCTCCTAAACTTCTATCTCACTATGACTATTCACCTGGATATACCTTCTTTTTTTCAAAAACTTAAAATATAATTCACATACCATAAAATTAAACTTTTTAAAGTGTACCATTCTGTGGTTTTTAGTATATTCACAAGGTTGTACAACCATCACTGCTATCTAATTCCAAAACATTTTTATCACCCCACAACAGACATGTCTACTTGATGGACCTATAGGATAACATATCTTCTAAGGAACAGCAGAAATTATGCTATTGGGAAAATTTGTTATGGTGAGGAAGAAAACTATGATTTTAATCTCAGTTAAGGCATAGTTTAAGCAGAAACCTGCTTTGTTCTCTAGTTACATCATATACTTTGAGCTTTTGAACCTTCAAAATGGCAATATATGTACAACTTAAAAGGCAACATACATAAATACATATATATTTAAAGAAATGTGGTTTGGGAGTAAATAAAAAAACCTGGAAAACTCTTTAGGATGCCCGCACACCTGGGAGAGGCAAAGTGTGCCTTTACTGTCCCTTCTCCTCTCTCTTCCTGGCTCTCTGCTTCCAATTTTCTTTCCCTCCACTTGCAGAGATCCTGTTCTAGAAGGAAAACCCTCTTATTTGAGGACCTCGTGGCTCCCGAGCCCTTGCACAGCATGTGAAGCCCACCTGGTGCTGGTCCCACTCTAAGCCCATGCCTGGCTTGCGCTCTGCTTTGCAGTCCACGCGTTGGTGTTTAGTTCTTCTGACGTTCCATCCTGTCTTGCTTTGCTGGTCCCCCGGGGACTTATGGACCTGTCCCTCGATGCTGCTGGCCACACTAGCTCTCTCCATGCTCCCAACTCCCAGACTTGGGTTCAGTTTCCTGGTGGCCTGTGCTGGATCTCCTTATGCCACTCTCCCGCTGGCTGGGTGGTCTGCCAGGCACAGCCTCTGGATGTCCTTCAGTCAAACAGCTGGGCCTCTGCTGCTTCCAGTCTGACTGCCCCCTTTTGCCTACAGGGTTCCAGTTCTGACCTCTACCATTTCACCACCGGCTGCTCTGCCCACCAGAGCTGGCCATGCCTAGCCCTGGCCATTCCCTTCCAGCCGCATCTGGGCCTGACTCCATCCTCCAAGCCCAAGCTCCCCATGGTTGCAAGGTGGTGGCTACTAGTATTGGTAGCAATCTTAGCAAAGCAAAAATTTGATACAAATATATTCCTGCTTAAGTGTTAGTGCAGTAATCTCTTAGGGAATGGAGGAATTTAGGCACAAGGCTGCAGCTATTCAGGTAGCAATCTTAGCAAAGCAAAAATTTGATACAAATATATTCCTGCTTAAGTGTTAGTGCAATAATCTCTTAGGGAATGGAGGAATTTAGGCACAAGGCTGCAGCTATTCAGTTAATGGGGTGATTTGGTCAGCCCCCCACAGTTGCCACTCTTTCCCCAAGATGTAGCAATGGAAGGTCTTTGATAACTGAGATGTACAAACTTTCGGTTATCTAGATTTTTTTCTAGCTCACCTTTAAGACTGACTTGTTTCCCTCTAAAACAACAGTCAAAACTTTCGAACCATAGTTGTCTTGATGAAACAGATAAAGCAGAACCACTTTTTAAATCTTTATTTCTTGAATAGTGAATATAGTTGCATGATACAAGATTTAAAATGTACAGCAGCCTACTTGGGGAAAAGTCTCCTTCCCACCCTTTTCCCCAGTCACCCCTCCCCATAGGTAACCAACGTTACCTCTCATTTTGGGGGTGCATCCTTCTGAAAGTGTAAAGAGAACTGATTTGTACTCCATGTGGGGGACTATTCTCTGTAACAGCTGCCTTGGGGGCTAGCTGGGATCAGGTCTGTTTGCAGCACTTGTGGTTTGACTTATGGTACCTAGAAGTCTTGTAAAGAAAAACAGCCATGTATTCATAGGGTCCTACTCTACAGTTATTAATCAATAAACTACAAAAATTCTGTTATATCAACTAACTTTTGTTTTCTAAAAGACCTCTCCTGAATTAATAAGGAACATTAGAGTCTGTTTATGGCTCTCATACTCTACACATACCAAGAAACTTGTAGAGGGAATTTGTAAGTCTAAAAAAAGGAGTTAAAATGACAAGATGATGCATTTAATTTATTTGACTTCTTTGTCTCATTTTCTTATGTCTTTTTGTATCTTGTGTACATTTGTTTCAGGGCAGACAGGCTGGTGTTTATCTTTACGGCTGACAGACTCTTCTGGAATAAGCATGTCCACAGTCTGTGCAAGGCTTTGGGAAGAAAGCGGATAGATAATAAATTATAAATAAAAATTCTCCCTGTATCTGTAAACCTAAAACTGCTATAGAAATAAGTCTATTACTTAGGGGGGAAAATCTCTTTGTAAAGCTATGTGAATTTATCTCCCTATACAAAGCCATGTTGGGTCTAATTCTGAAAAACAATAAGCTGAAGAAACAACATTTCTGCCAGTGCAGCTACAGAGACTAGTGGATCTGTTTTTAGAATCCTGTAGGGGAGACTGACTTAAACATTTATTTCTCATGCTGTTAAACCAATTGTAGCGAAAGTCATTACAGATACTAAAATTACTTTTTTTGCTCTACTAAAAATTCATGCTGACATTTAACAAAGCAGAAAGAAGCTTGGCTCCTTTTGTCAAATCAAGAAGAACAGAACCTAACCCAGAAGAACAAATGAGGGATTTTCCATAGATTTTATTTTATAAAATATCACATGTGACTATAGTTGAGAATTTGGCTATAATTTCAGTAAAGGATGGTATCAAATTTCTAAATGTTACTATAGAATTGAAAGATGTGGTTTTCGTTACAAGAGAAACTATTAAATGTGAAAATAACAGTTTATTAATAATCCTGCTACCCTTGAAAAAAATGTCATGAAAGAATGCCAGTGTTGAAACTGTCTGAAACCACCCAAAATAGAATACAGATAAATTACTAGTGACCTGTGTCCCCAGAACACTGAGAGTTTCTTTACTATGACAGTCTCATGCTAAGAAATTATCTCTCTGAAGCATTTTGTCCTTAGAAGTAAATAAACAAGAAACAAGCAAAGGCAGCATTAAATAGAATAGTAGCCAAAAAATAAATGCTCTTCCTTCTTGTCCATTTCTTTGAGTGTCCCTTTTCTCAGCCAGGTAAGACAGGACACAGAGGTCTAGTTTCTCCCCCTCACAGGTTTCATTTAGTGAGTCAAAACACAGACCCTTTAATTTGAGATATTCTGGGAGATCTTTTCAGGTTTGCCCTCTTCTTAGCTACTTTTTTCCAGAAGCTTCCAGATGCCCTTCTCT
>NW_007728541.1:198266-211814 GCF_000696425.1 Galeopterus variegatus | reverse complement strand
AAAAAAAAAAAAAAAAAAAAAAGAAAAAGACAAATCTAAGCCTTAGTCTCCTCACCTGTAAAATGGGGCTAATAACTGTGCCCATCCCCCCACATTAGGAATCAGATGCAATTATCCATGTAAATGTTTGGCATTGGCCACTGGCAACACTCCATAAACATGACGTTTCTGCTTCTTTGCTTTGAAGCTAAAGACCTTTTGAGTAGGTTGTTGGGAGAATTAAGCGATGTAATCACATAACACCCTTGGCACAGCAGTCTGCGTTCAATAGAGGGGGGATATTAACGTGCACACTTGGGCAGGATTAGGAAGTATAAACTACTTACATCCAATCATTCCCTAAGTGGATAAAGAGAAAAAAGTGTCACCAGAAGGGAGAAAGAGGGTAGAAAAGAGAGACTGGGAACTCGGAGAAAAATTCTGAAGGCCTGACAATTTTACTGAGCATACCCTCCTTGTGTACACTTAACCTGGCTATGATAAGCAAAAGTTGCACAGCAGGGTATTTCAGCTGGACACTTGGGGGGAAATACACGCTTTAGAAAGTATTTCAAATGAAGAAATGCTTTCTCATGGGATTCAGAACTTGAGGCATCACCCTGAAGTGGTGACAAGCGGTCCAAGTCATTTCAGTGGTTTTCTGTCTGGGGGCTCAGTCAGTTACGTGAGCCACACTTGGGTGACGGCAGAGGCACAGTTTACTCAGTATGTCTACTGATAAAGCTGCTGCTAGATTCTATCTGTGATTTCTGTTGAACAGGACACAACTGCGTTATGAAGGGATGCTCTTCTAGACACTCTTATTTTAAATCAACTTGATAGAATTACAAGCCTACGGATGTACAGAGACAATATCAGACTCATTTTTCTTTTGTACAAACCAGAGCTTCCCATTTCATGCTTCAGAACAACCTCACATAGGCACCGATGAAGATAGTATGTTATTAATTAAAGAGACAAAGAGAATAAAGGGAGTGTTTTAGGGTCTCCCGCATACCCCACCTGATCACCTGGTACACTCTGTGGGGTGTGTTCTCCTCACTGGGAGACGAGTGAACTATGGAACACAGTAAAAACTTGGAGACCCTAGGTTATACGGCCAGGAACCTGGTCTAAGTCAATAATGGAAGTGGATACAGAGAATCAGAGGGTTTAACAGAGAAACTCCCTGAGTGTTTAAAATATAATTCATGTCAAAGAAATATATTTCACAAACAGCTCTTGAAAAAAAAAATTCTGCTGCCAAAAGTGAGGCTGAAGTACTTTGTGATTAGTAGAATATGAAATGATGTGTCTAGTGGTTTTGAGAAGATTGTGAAGGAATTATGTCTGTCACAAACAATACTATAATTGACCTGCTACTAAAGGATTTGGGGCATTCTACGATGCTATTTATGAATGTATGTCCAGTGACTATGAGTAGTCGAAACTCCAACATGAAGACCTTCATTCATCACAGCTGGTCAGCTCCTACTGGTCTCACTGAAAATTACAAATATAAATCAATCCCCTCCCCACATTCCTCAAAAAAGGAGTTGTGAGTCAATAATACAGTAAGGCCAGTCACTCCTTTGCCTGAATCATTCACCTTTATCTTGAAAAACAATTTTTCATATATTATAGACCAGAAGATAAATTTTGGTCTAGTCTAGGGTTTAACAATAGAAAGTATCAATTTCTTTGCTATCATCACACCATCAAAGTCATCTTTATTGAGCTCTCTCTCTCTCACATGCTTGGGCTGGGTACTGTCTTGGTGCAGGACTAAAGGACTAAAGGCAGGGCCCATCCTTGTCCTCTTAAAGCTTACAGTACCTGGAGACACAGCCACAGTTACAGAGAAGAAAGAAAACTGTAATAAGATAGAGCCCCACACAACAACCAAGAACTGGTGTATTAGAAAGATCTGAGTTTCACTAAGTCCCTAGTTCAATCCTTTGAGATCCAAAGGGAAGGAGGGGGAATGTGGCCAGGGACCCCCCGACTGTTGTCTGCATCTTCCATGACTTCAGGTGGGCTGGGTGCAAGAAGGTAAATGGATGGGGAAGGGAAGGAATTCACCAAAGGAGGTGCAGGAGCTGGGGAGAGTGAGGGGCAGAGGCAGAGGGGAGAAGTGGAGGCAGGAGGAAGGAGGGAGAGGAGAGCAGGTGGGAGACTCAGGAAGGTGCAGGGCTGAGAGCCTGGGGGGTGGAAGGGGACCCAGGGATTGTAATCACAGAAGGGGCAGGGCTTTAAGAGAGGGCAGTCAGGTACAAGAAAGGGAGGCTCTTTTTTTTCTAGCAGCACCGTGAAACATATTGTGAAGACGGCTGGGATAAGAAAGGGCTGTAAGAAAGTACAAACTCGGTTTAGACAAGATCAGAGCCTGGGCTAGGATCTCATGGAAGGAATGGAGATGTGAAGAGTAGGCCTGAGCTGGCAACAAAGCAGTGATGGTGACATCTGCAGGAGGCCAAGAACTCAGCTCATTTCAGGGAGGTGAGAAAGGACTGTCCTTCAATTGCCTTTTTTTTTTTTTTTTAACTTTAGGGTAATTAAAATCTTTTTTATTGTAGTGTAATATATATAATATCAAATTTGCCATTTTAACCATTTTTAAGTATACAATTCGGTGGCATTAAGCATATTTACAATATTGTGCAACTATCACGACTATTGCCAGAACATTTGTTATCACCCCAAACAGAAGCTCTGTGACTATTAAGTAATGTCTCTCCATTCCCCCTTCCCCTGGCCCGTGGCAACCACATTCCACCGTCTGTCTTTATGAATTTGACTACTCCACGTACCTCTTATAAGTGGAATCATACATCATTTGTCCTTTTGTCTGCCTTATTTCACTAAGTATGTCTTCAGGGTTCTATATTGTGTCATGTACCATAACTTCAATCCTTTTTAAGGCCTAATAATATTCCACTGTATTATACACCACATTTTGCTTATCGTTTCATCTGTCAATGGACAGTTGTGTTGTTCTCACCTTTTGGCTACAGTGAATAACGCTGCAGTCAACACTGGCAAACAAGTATCTGTCTGAGCTCCTGTTTTCAATTCTTTTCAGTCTATACCTAGGAAACATGGTAATTCTACATTTAGCATTTTGAGAAACTCTCTCACAAACTCGTGTCCACAGGCTGTACCATTTTCATTCCCACCAGCAATGCATGAGAGTTCCAATATCTTCATATCCTCAACGACAGGTGTTATTTTTGTTTTGTTTTTTGTTTTACAGTAGCCATCTTAATGGGTGTGAAGTAGTCTCTCACTGTGGTTTTTATTTACATTTCCATAACGACTAATGATTTGAGCACCTTTACATGAGTTTATCGGCCATTTGCATATTTTCTTTGGAGAAATGTCTATTCAGGTCCTTTGCCCATTTTTTATGGGGTAATTTAATGTTGCCTGGACCTGTTAACAAGATATGATTTAGCTGCTGACAGCACTGACTCATGGTATGGAATGTGAGTGTCATCTGAGAGCTATAGAGATCTTGGGTTCATTTTCACCATCTTGAAAGAAATCCTTGGTTTTCTTATTTAGGAAAAATGCCCTACTCTAAACAGCATCACTGCATGGTTCTTCAGAAATTAATCTAGGGCTTTAGCATTTAAGTAAAACAGGTTCAGTGAGTTCACAACCTAAAAGTGGGACAAATTAAATATACACTTATTTATTCCTCACATAGTAACTGAACACATACTATATGCCAAAGACAATGGTCCTGTGGACACAGTGGCTGGATATTCAGTAGGGAGGAGAATGACAATAAACAAACATTAAATGAAACCTGGTTTTAATCATTGTTATGAAAAAATAAAACCGTGTAAGTAAAGTGATGGGATTAATGGAAAGCCTCCTTGATAGGATGACATTTGGGTGGACACCTGCATAAAGTAA
Organism: Galeopterus variegatus; assembly: GCF_000696425.1. Lineage (NCBI taxonomy): Eukaryota > Metazoa > Chordata > Mammalia > Dermoptera > Cynocephalidae > Galeopterus > Galeopterus variegatus. Next base: position 207,914 of record NW_007728541.1, on the reverse strand, counting down.
GGGAACAAGCCAAGTTAACACACATCAGGAGGAGCATTCCAGGTGGATATAAAAAGCATTTGAGGGGCCGGCCCGGTGGTGCACTGGATAGTGCACCGCTTGGGAAGCGCAGTGGCGCTCCCGCCGAGGGTTCGGATCCCACATACAGACCGGTTCCCGCTCACTGGCTGAGCGAGGCGTGGGAGCAACACCGAGGGTTGCGATCCCGTTGCCGGTCCCAGTCCAGTACGGGGGCAACACTGAGAGTTGCGATCTGTTGCCGGACACGGAAAAAGACAAAAAAAAAGCATTTGAAAAGATTCAGAGGGAGGGTGCGTGGCTTCATCAAGGAACAGCAAGAAAGCCTGTGTGGCTAAGTGCAGTGAGAGGCTGGCAGTATATAAGTTCACACAACTGATCACATAATTTATGCAAATTGTGAGTTAACATACACCCACAGTTATCAGGATTGTGTGGTGCTGACTTTAGTATCATATTGGACATTGCCATCACCCCATAAAGGTTTAAATAATAAGCCCTTGATGCTATTTCTTTCTTTTTTTGTGTAAATTTATTTTTTAATTGATACATATTAATTATACATATTTATGGAGTATAGAGTTATATTTCAATACGTGTATACAATGTGTGAGATCAAATGAGGGTAATTAGCATATTCATCATTGCAAAAATTTATCATTTCTTTGTCTGAGAGCATTTCATTTCTTCTCTTCTAGCTATTTAAAAACATACGATAAATCGTTGTCAATGACATATGCCTAGTACTCCAGGCAGCAATTACAACATTTGCCAAAAGATTTAAAAAGAAATTTATTATTAAGTGTGGTAAAATACCATAACATAAAATTTACTATCTTAACCATTTCGCAACAAGATTTTTTTTGGAACAGATACCACGCACAGAAAAAAGAAATCTGACTTAGGTCAGTTTTGATTTTTTTTTTTAAAAAAAAAACCTTAAAAATATGGAATATTTGTAGCCCATTAGAAGTGTTGACATATTCACCATCTTGATTTAGCAAACTTTAAACAATTGACTGTACACACTACCTAGAAAGCTGCTTTTTCCCATCAGCCTTTTTCCCCTGACTACCTTGATTCCAGTTTGTTCCTAAAGAAAAAAAGAGAGTGATGTACTTATTCAGACAAGAGCATATCAAAAATGTATTTATTTTTGCTCAGTCCTCTTTCTTACCTTCCTCACAATGCATTTATTATCTCTGCTCCTTTTAAAGAAAACATATGGCTCAAGGGAACATGAAGAAATAACCTAGCATTTCAAAACTTTAATTGCAACTTTCTTTGTCTTCCATAGAGATAAAGAGTGAAAAAAGTTTGTAGCCCTGGGCTACCTGAAATAAAAGTGCAAGAAGGGTTTGTTTCCTAAACACAGTAATTAGGACAGCTGTGACTTGTCCTCATATTATCACTCGACACCATATCCATGACTACAGTGAATGCTCCTTTATTCTCCCAGTGTGAACACATTATTTTTCTGCCATTCTTAGATTTAAAAAAAAAAAAAAAACAAAAACTTTTATTCACTTGAGATGAGCACTGCTTTCTCTCCTGTAGTGAAAGTCGACAACCTCTGTGCATGGCTTCTAAGAGTGCACTGGTCTGCTCGACGCCAAGGATCCTTCTAGGCTCTGCCTCCCTTCTGGGGGTGCACCAAGCTGCTAAGGCCAGGAACCCCCAAAGTGGCCAAAGACAGAACTATGCCCCTTACCGTCCACCCGCCCTTCTGTGACTGCCCCCAGCCCTCAGGGTGAAATCTAGTGCTTCTCAGGAAAGTGCACAGAATCACCTGGAAATCTCATGACAATGCAGATTCTGATACAGTAGGTCTGGAGTGGGGCCTGAGATTCTGTACACCTAACAAGCTCCCAGGGGATGCTGAAGCTGCAGGTCTTTAAGTGGCCAGGTCCGACAAGTCTGGCTCCTCAACAAGGCTCACCACGCCCTCATGCCTGCTCAGTCTCATCTCCAGCCACTTCTCTTGCCCTCTCCTTAACAACCCTGCCCAGGACCCTTGGCCTGGAACACACTCCAGCCCCTCCCCATTCCTCCCAGCAGCTTTTTTCTCCTACTCCACCCCCCAACCTCAGGTCAACTACAGGCTGAAACTTGAAACTGCTGATCCTTGATCATGTGGTTTAGCCTAAGATCTCCCTCACACCTGGACTGGTTAGACCCTTGTGCTAGATAGTGCCGTGCCCACCTGGGCTCTGTCCTATCCCAGTCCCTTTGACAATATCCTAGGGTTGTTTCTTGTTTGCTCTTCCAGGTAGACTGTAAGCTTGTAACCAGGCCCTCAGCACACCTCCCAATCTTCCCCAGCATTTGTGATGATATATCCCTAAAGCGTTTTTACTGTGTCCCCCCTGCTCAATATCCTTGGTTCGCTCTAGGCTCAGTGGCATTCCAAGCCCCTGTAAACTGGTTTTGTCACCTGTGCCTGCTGATCATCCACTGCTCACCAACAGACCTGTGTGTGCCATGCCCATGAGTGTGCTACCCCTGCCTCTGAGCTTTGCTCACGCCCTCCCTTGCCTTCACTGCCAATCCAAATGCCAGCCTTGCTGAGGGGCCTTGCCTGGGAAAGCTGGCCCATGAAACCCTCTGCCCTACCACGTTTGTCATGCGTCCCACGTGTTAATATCCTCCACTGTACCAGACCAGAAGCTCCTTGGGGAGAGTGGTGCCTGCATCGTGTTCCCTGCAGAACTAAGCCAGTGCTAGGTGCTGAACAGGAGCCTGCAGGACACCAGACCTGGTGGAGAATGCAGTGGGGACACCCTTCCCCCCAGTGGCTGTGGGGGCATATGACACCACAGCCCTTGCCTATGAAATAGTCACCATAATGCTAGGCACGCTCCATTGCTCTGCTTTTCAACGCCTTAACTCCCACATCCAAGTTGCTACCAGCACCATCTCAGGACTCGCTTGAATGCATCCCGCCCTTCCTTCCGTGTCTGGTGAACAGTTGAGTTTCACCTTCTCTTGTCTCAGCCATGATTGACCTAAACTACTTTTTTTTTTTTCTTAAATAAACTCAATCAACCAATATTCATTTGGTACCTGTGAGCAACGCACTGTGTTAGGTATGGGAATCCAACCAGTCTCAACTCACATGCCTGCAGACCAGTGCTTCTCAATCATCACCACCTGGAAACCTTATTACAAAGCAATTCTGACTCAGTAGGTCTGGGGCAGGGTCTGAGATTCTGCACACCTAACAAGCTCCCAGGGGACCCTGATGCTGCAGGTCTTTGAATAGCAAGGTCAGAGACTCTATTAAAGAGCAAGAGCCAGAACTTTCTCATATTCCCAAACACTGTATAGTCATCTCCACTTAAACACTAGACATTGAGAACCACCTCTCCCATTGCTGGATACGTACACCATTTATCTTGAAAGATATCAAAAGAGGAAATATCAAAGCACGAATTGGCCCTTATGAAACACCTACTATGTGCCTGCCACTGTGCTGGAGACTTGACTTCCCTTACCTTCCTGCATCCTCACAAGAGGGATTAGCTCCTTGCTCAGATGGTTAAAGATATGTTGATGGGAACACGGCTCAAATACTTGGTAAATTAGTGAATAATTTTTCCCAAAGGACCATTGTAATCTCATAACTTCCCTTTACAGAAGACTAAAACAGTTTCCTGCTAGTTCTGAATCAAGTTCACACTCCCAAGCACGAACTTGGAAAGACTCCACCAATTTGAGGCAAAATCAGAGATACCCTGGAGGAAGTAGGTTGCAAAATCAAGATTAGCAATCTCTTCCTGGCTCGAATTCTCTTTTCTAATAAGGGACTGAACACAGGGCTGCCTAACTACCACATGACACAGCTGCCCCGGCCTCTTCATGCCCATCACTCCTGCCTGGGGAGGGAGGGTCTCGTCCATGAGGACTTACTCCCTGGGCACAGAGAAGCTGGTGAACTTCTGTGTCTCCTTGCAGGTTAGACTGTTCTGCACAGTTACAATGACTAGTTATGCAATCTGGTGCTTTGGTCATTTGTCATTTTACACATAAACTGGACCCTAGTGGGCTGGTCACAGGTCCCCCAATGGGGTGGGGAAGACCCGAACCCATCACAGGAGGCCATTTCTTGTATTTTCATTTTTTCATTTTTAAACCTTGTGACCATTAGAGGACATTAATGGGTTAAGAATTAAGACAGATTCCAGTTGTGTTCCCACTGTATTTAATTGCCCCCTAGATCTCACAATCCACCGACACCATTCTGGGGTCTGTTTCCAGATTTCTGGCTACTGTGCTTTAGTAACAGCATGTGGTTATCCTCTGCCCCAACCCGCTGACATCTCCCCACCTCACTCTGTATAAAAGCTTGAGACTGACAGTGACCCAGAAGGCTGTAGATGTCCTGACCTCCTTTCTTATTTGGATTTTGCTCCTACTACTTAGGGAGTGCCTTTTAAGGGACTGGAAAAATGTTAATAATGGAGAATGATTTAGATTTGTGCCATGGTAGAGACATATCAAAATAGGAGCCAAGGTCATTTGGGTCCAGGGAGGAGTCCCCAAATTAACTGTAATTATAGTAAGACTAAGACGTACTGAACCCTTAAAATATAACAGAACTACCTTCCAAAGCTTCTGAGAGCAAACATTTAGCCTCTCACTGCAGGCTGCCATGGGGCCCAGAGGCCTTATCCACCCACCCAACCCCCCGCAACCTGTCCCCACTTCCAGCACAGAGGTTGGCAGATGGTGGAAGTGGGATAAACACGTGTGGAGGGACTGTGAACTGCAGCAGGGCTTCAGCATGGTGCTATACTAGTTTATCTGAGGGTAGCGGGGAGACAGAGGTGCCCTGGCTTCAGGAAGTAGCAGAGATGATTCAACATGTCACACTTCTTTTCCTCCTGAGTCAGGCATCAACCAGCACACAGATCCTGTGCTGAAGGTGCTCTAGTTGCCTGTCTCTTATCTTGATTAGCCTTAAACACACAGTATTTTCATTTCTGCTTATTAACAGTTTTAGAAAGCCCTCAATGAGTACATCCTTGAGCAGACAACACAGACCCCCACAGACACAAACTGGTTATATTTCCCAAAACACTAAAAAGCTTGCTTCTGTCCCACCATTCTAGAAGGTCTCTTTCTCTACTCCTTACCCTATTATAGAGTCGGCTGTACAAGCAGTTTACCTGAGGGGTGAAGACCAACGCCACTGGAGCACATGCCTGGGAGGAGTTCCAGCTCTACCACTCAAACTGTGTAATCTTGGGCAAGTTATGTCGCCTTTCTGTGCCTCAGTTTTCTTACCTTCCCAGCAAGGAAGAGTGAGCAAGCATTAGTGATAAATCTACATGCAGTCCCTCGCACATGCCTGGCACACAGGAGGGATTCAACAAATGGCAGGTACTCTTAATATATTAATCAGGAGCTGGCTGGTTAGCTCAGTTGGTTAGAGCACAGCCTTGTAACACCATGGTCACAGGTTTGGATCCCCATACTGGTCAGCCGCCAAAAAAAAAAAAATTAAAAAATTATATATATATATATATAATACAGTATTAACTTAGAGCTGAGCTCAAAACCTCTTCATGCTCTATAGAAGGTTCTCAGACTTGGGCAGGCATCAGCATCACCTGGAGGATGCTGAACCACACATTGCTGGTACCCACTCCAGAATCTGACTCAACAGGTGTGGGGTGTGGCCCCAAACTGTGCATTTCTAACAAGTTCCTAGGTGACAGTGATGCTGGGTCCCAGGAACACAGTCTGGGGACTCCTGGTCTACAAGGCAGAGTCCCAATTGCTGAGGATGGTCTGCACAATCCTCGGTGACTCAGGCCCATAGTACTTCCCCAGCTGGCTTCACCATTCCCCAGCCCCTCTCACCAGCTGGAGGCTGCAGGATGGACATAATTTTCTCATGTATGCTCTGCTTGTCCCCACCTCTGCACCTTCTCCCCACTGCTCTCTCTGCCTCTCAGAATCACACCCATCCTTCCAGTACCAGATCAAACACTACCTGCCTGATTCTCCACTGCAGGGTCCCCTTCCCATGGCTCCTCTTCTGCAGCCTGGGAGGTCTGAGCTTCCCTCTCCAGGGTCAGAGGCTGCAAGGGCCTAAGTCTGATGTTTTCACAGTGCCTTCTTAGTTTTTGTTTGTTTTGGCTTTTGTTATTATTGGCATTGTTTTTTGCCAGTAAATACAAAATAAGTATCCACTAAATTGAAAGGAAGAAAAGTGCACAAAGAGGTAAAGGAACTGGAATGAATAGCCCCAAGGAAGGGGAAGTTGTGGGCTAACAATCTTCAACAATAGAAATACAAAAATAAAGATGACATTGACCAACCCCTACTTACTCCTATGAAAGAACAAATTTGAGGAAATGGGGTGAAATTGTGACATGTTAGATTTAGGTCTGTTAGAGGGAAGTTCCTGACATTAGGAATTATTAAACAAGGAAACAGGTTAGCATGGGCGCATGTGAATAATCTCTCCCAAGCTTTAAAAATGGAACAGATTCTCAACTACCATGAAAGTTTCACATGTGACCCTGCTTGTATGTCTTGGGTATAAAGTTGGGAAAAGATAAAGGCTTTTAAATGTTTCTTTTAACTGGATATGTGTTTTGGCAGCTGTTAGTGCTACTAAGTGACTTTTAAGTTACCTACATCAGAAAAGTAACAAATAGGGCCGGCCCGGTGGCGCACTGGATAGTGCGCCGCTTGGGAAGCGTGGCGGCGCTCCTGACTTTTAAGTTACCTACATCAGAAAAGTAACGAATATTTTTAAAAAATCAGTACCTTAGGGAAGTGGTTCATTTCCCATTGGGGGATGAGATGAGAACCCTAAACCAGCAAATACTGATAGGATTTTAGGCAAGGCCGCATGTCTTCTTTCCCCACTTGCACAGTTTAGCCATCACATTCACCAAAAGCTAAAGAGAGTTTTTCTTCCTCATTTTTTATGGAAAGTCTTCAAATTTCTGACAGCGTGAGGAAGTGGCTCTTGTACTCTCAGCACTGAGCAGGAAATGTAATAAGTTATTATTACTCTGATGAACTGAAAGGACAGTTTTTGCAGTCCGTTCTTCCTGCCACTTGGAAACCTTGGGGCCGGCCCGGTGGCGCACTGCTGCAGTGCGCCGCTTGGGAACGCGGTGGCGCTCCTGCCGAGGGTTCGGATCCCACATACAGACCGGTTCCCGCTCACTGGCTGAGCGAGGTGCGGGAGCAACACCGAGGGTTGCGATCCATTGCCGGACACGAAAAAAAAAAAAAAAGGAAACCTGGCAGCTCTCTGGCTTCGCTTGTGCCAGACGGGCCTCCGCGTCACCTGCTGGGATAATTTTTTCAGGCAGAGGAAGTCTAAGAGGGACTGGGCAGAGAGGAAGGGAAACACTCCTCTTAGGCAATAGCGATCTGCCAGGAAAATGTGTCTCACACAAGCGAAAAGTTTTTGCCAAGTTATGGGTCCAACATAAACACTGCTTCTTTGGGGGGCAGGTGACACAATCTGAGGCCAGTTTGGGAAGACCCAGGTCAGGCCGCACCTGCTCTGACCTGGGCCCTCGGGGGATCACTGGCTGCTCATCTCTCTTCCGTGTGTGTTTCAGAGCTCTGCCTCTATCCCTGAACTGCTCATTCCAAGACACCTCTAGGTCAGGAAATGGTTTTCTAAATTCCACAGCACACAAAATTCCTGCCCAGCCCAATGCCTTGGGCCTTTCAGCTTGTTTACCTCTACAGGGTCTAAGGAACTTTGTCTCTGCCTCCTGATAAGATAATCCGAAGAAGCTAGGATTCCAAAGCCTAAGCTTCATCCTTCCTTTTGTTTGTTCGGGGGGGAAAAAAATCCTTCTTCACTTGAACATGAACAACATTTTGATTTGGACTTAAGATAGCAATTTCCTTAATGAACTGTGAAAAACATACTACAAATGGTCAGCTATTTTGTCATAACATCTGTCACTTTGTTTTTGTTTTTTTTTAATAATTGGTCCAGCCCCGTCCTTTGCCCCTGTCCTTGAGCACCCAGCAGTGGCACCTGGCACAGCCCTACTGGAGCTGAGATGGCCCCTGCACAGGGCTTCTCCTTCTCTCACCACTGCCCTGACCTGATTCGAGCCTCCTCTAGCTCTTCCCCAAACCAAGGCAGTGGCCTCCTTACTGGCCCTCTGGCCCCTCCCCTAGACACTATTCATAACACAAACATCGGTTCGCAGTTCAGCACAATTAAATGTGAACCATCCGCCTGCACATAAAGCCTTTGTGTGCTGGCTTCTGCCTCCCTCTCCGCCAACACCCTCAGGTCCAGGAATACTGTACTTTCTATAGTCCCCTGAACACACTCCACTCTCTTCTGTGTCCCAGCTGTTCCTACCACTGGACAAAGCCCTGCCATCCAGGAACCCCCAGCCCAAATGTTGCTCTCATGTGGCTATGTAGTGTTTCAGACACACATAAAAACATGGGAAGGAAAAATGAGAGATCTCCCCTGACACTTTCAGGTTACAGCATTCCTCATTCTGTATGCCCACCAAATGTTGCAAACACTCCTAGGAACACAGTGTCCTACTGTATTTTTATTGTCTGCACACATCTAGATATCAAGTCTCCTGGAGACAGGGGATGCGCCCCTTGTCACTGTCTCCTTAGCCCATTGCAGAGTGTTCCAAGGGTAGTAGGTGCTCATGTTGCTGCAATCAGTGAATGCACTGAACATAAATTCAATTTGATTTCTCATTATCTTATGCCAGTCCCTGCATGTGGCAGCCCACAGCAATCAAACGCTGGAAGTCGACAGAGCTGAACAAAACAAATACAGATATAAAGTTATCATCACACAGCCATGAAGAATGAACTTCCAGCTACTGCCTGGGACTTCTGTATGCTTCTTGTTGTGACTGAGAGCACGTTGCGATTGGAACATGCTGCCGTGAGAACAGCAGCCCCAGCCAGCCCTCTGACAACGTGCTTCTGGTGACCGAGACAGACGGGGGAGCACTGCCAGGTCGGTCTAGCTGGCAGGAAGCAGACTTAGAACGTCTCTCAGAATCAGGACAGAAGATATGGGGCTATGCATAATCTCGCTCAACGCCCACTCAGCTTTAAACCTCAAAAGCTCACTAAGAACTGCAGAGGGAGCAAGGCTGTTTTGCTGAAATCCACTGCTCCTTCTTGGTTTCTTCCAGCTCAATGCTTTGGGGGCAGAAAAGAGGAGCTGAACTTAAACTGTGTTTCTAACAGTGGGTACTACAGAAAGCCCATACATTGCAACTAGAGGGAAACACACACACAGAACTTCCTACAAATAGGGGAGAAAATGGAAAGGTGCTTAGAGGAAAAATCACCTCCTGGGCAGAACCCTACCCAAGCTGTTCTGGGATGCACAGAGATGGAGTCAGGGATCTGTGTGCTCAGAGGCAGATGTGCTTCCCTTGTGGCCTGGGGCCAGGATGCTGCAGAGAGACAACAGACAGGCCACAGGCTCCCCCAAGGAGTCCACCTGGTCAGTGGGTAGATACCCTACAAGATTGAACCACCTGGACACCTGAGGACCATCAGGATGGGATACAGACTTACATCAGCCAAAAAAAAAGCCAGCCTAGATGACATTACTAGAGTCCATCAGACACACCATGTGGGAAAAAC
>NW_007728541.1:193093-197738 GCF_000696425.1 Galeopterus variegatus | reverse complement strand
CAGACAGGCCACAGGCTCCCCCAAGGAGTCCACCTGGTCAGTGGGTAGATACCCTACAAGATTGAACCACCTGGACACCTGAGGACCATCAGGATGGGATACAGACTTACATCAGCCAAAAAAAAAGCCAGCCTAGATGACATTACTAGAGTCCATCAGACACACCATGTGGGAAAAACACTTTTTTTTCATGTATTTCAAAAATAGGAAAATACAAGTGGGGAAATTTTAATACTGCTATGGCAGATAAAGTTCACACTACACCTTCTTAAAACAACACTCTCTGCAAAGGAGGCCCTGATTTGGAACTCCCCTTTTCATGGCTGCATAAAACACTGATTTATTGACCTTCAAAGACACATCTTTATTGTTTCAGTTTTCCTGGTGTAAGAATTTCTGGCAGATGACTGAAAAAGCAAGCTCGTATTTCCTTATCAACACAGAGAATGTGTTCATATTACAGACTTGCCATTCTGGTGGGAAGTGGTGGAAAGGAAATAACAGGGGAGGCATTTGAAATATTTATCAAGAGAATGAACTACAAGTCCAGCAATCTGTGTCTGGGTTCTCCAAACAAAGTATTAATATATATATAAGTCTGCCCTCTAGGATGGGGTTGGCAGGAAGAAAGATGGACAGACCACCCACCTACCCTACAGCCCTGAGCCCCACCCTAGGGGATTTCCTCTGAGGGGTCTCCCCACAGGCCTTTCCAGGGTCTTGTGGCCTGATTCTGATTAGTCTACCTTGCCACCTCAATAAGAACCATACCAGAGTTATCTCAAAACTATAAAAGTTTAATGTCCCATCTGTTTGGTGGGGTTTCCCAAATTAAGTGCTTTGTGCTATCTGTAAAGTCATAAAAATATGGGTTTTTTTTGTTTGTTTTGTTTTTCTGGCAAGATTCCTATAGGCCTAAACCACTCACACCATCCTCTCGGCCTAGAAAGATTTCTTCCTCACCTACTTGGAGTCATTTCTTCTCTGACCATTGATTTCCTACCCATGCTTCAAAGACAGCTTGAGAAACCTCCTCCTCCAAAAGTCCTCCCCGAAATGCAAATCAAAACCACACTGAGATATCATCTCACCCCCAGACTGGCTATTATCAAAAAGACTGAGAATAAATGCTGGCGAGGATGTGGAGAAAAGGGAACCCTCCTACACTGTTGGTGGGACTGTAAACTAGTGCAGCCATGATGGAGCACAGTGTGGAGGTTTCTCAAACAACTACAGGTAGAACTGCCATGTGATCCAGCAATCCCACTTCTGGGTATACACCCAAAGGAATGGAAATCATCATGTCAAAGGGATACCTGTGCTCCCACATTCATCGCAGCTCTATTTACAATAGCCAAGAATTGGAAACGACCTAAATGTCCATTGACAGATGACTGAATAAGGAAAATGTGGTATGTATACTCAATGGAATACCACTGTGCCATAAAAAGAATTTAATTCTGCCATTCGCAGCAACATGGACAAGCTTGGAGAAAATTACCTTAAGTGAAATAAGCCAGGCACAGAGGGAAATACCGCATGTCCTCACTCATAAGTGGGAGCTAAGAAAGTCCACAATAAAGCATTGAACTTTCAGAAGGAGAGAGCAGACCTATAGTCTAGAAAGGATGGGGAGGGGAGTTAGGGAGTAACTGGGTAAGGGACACAAAGAATAATTACGATTCATAATGATGAACGTGCTAATAATATTGATTTGACCATCACATACGTGCACAAATACTGATAGTCATCTCTGTATCCTGTATAATTAATTATATATCAATTCAAAAAAATAAATAACAAAACCAAACAAAACACAAAAAGCAAAAGTCCTACCTGATTCCTTCAGCTATAACTCCCTCCCTCCTCTCCTCCACCACCCCCTGCACTTTCCTTATCAATCACATGCTGCTTTATTACAGTGTCACCATCATGTCCTCTGCACTAGGCTGTGACCTAGGAAGATACAACTATGTCTTTGTCTTGTTTCCCACTAGCACAATGTTTTATACACTGTAAATGTTTGTAGTCCTGCCCTTAGGTCTCAGATAAACCGGGATTAACATGGCTGTGTATAATCAATTACCTTAATGGAAACAGTGTGCTGTATTTCCTTACTCAGAAAAAACAGCAGGACTACAACATAACAACTTAAAATATTTTTATCTGTAGGCAAATACTCTTCTTATGTCTGGAAACAGATTCCCTCACAAATACAGGCAGACATATAATCACAGAAATGTTTTAAAAGGCAAAAATGTAGCCTTCCAAGTAAGTCTGAATCTATTTAATGTAATGTAAATGAAACTAACTACAATACTTGCAGAGAAAGCACATCTAGAAGCTATTTTTGCCAACTTGTTTTGCAAAACCAATTCCCCGGCTAAGCAATTCCTCAAGCCTAGCCCAGTGTGTGATCACTGACATCAATAAATTGCCAATACAATTCCTAAATTTTTGCACAGAACAGGTTAGCCAAAGAAGCAGTAAATGAACACAGAGAGTACTTGTAACCACAGTACCTTTGGGGGAAAATATTGCAACTCTGTACCTAGCTCCACCTTTCAGAGAAAATGGATTTCCATTGGGGAGGCTGGGCACAAACTAAGGTAAGCAGGAGAGCATCGAGTATCATTTGATTGGAATTGACCCATGCAGTTTAGATATAATTTCAACATGCACTTAATTAAAATGGCTTAAAGGGAAACGGAGGGGAAACAGCATTTGTTAAAGGGTCTCTCTGAAAAATAAACGTGTGTCAGTAGCATTTGTTAATATTAGAACCCAATGCATTTTATGCACATATGTATGTATGTATTTTTGCAATAGTAACTTAAGATACTTTTTTAACCAGGTGGTCAGGCAGGTTTTTCTTAGATGGTTAGCTGTTTTGCCAAAGCCACGGTCCTTTACTTCAAATAAGGCAGCACCCTGTTCAACCTGTTGAACACTAGTTAAGCAAGACCTGAAGCGCTTAAAATGAAAAATTCTATTAGGTTTTTCTGCCTTCTTTTCCCTTAACTATTCTAAAGAGACCCATACAGTAGGGAACAAAATAGAATGAATCTTCGTTACAATTTTCTACTTCGGCCTACAGCACATTCCCAGTATTTTTGTCAAGGCTTTAACCTAAACTGGCTTTCCCTTCTCTTCTCACCCCAATCACAGTTAGCTCTCCAAGCGCACCTATGTCTTCACCGGGCTTGGTGCTATCCAGCGATGTTAGCAGCCTAAGCCAGTTTTAACAGAGAAGGGAAACCTGAAACCGCTGAAAGCAAGAAAACCACCAACACTCACCCCTCACTCTGAGGAACTTTCCAGGAGAAATGATTTGTATAGCATTTGTGGTGCTGGATTTGCTGCACTATATAGCTCTCCTCCCGGGGCGACAGAAAATCAGTGCCTGGCTTTATTATGGATGACTGTACTGAGTGACCTGGTAAAGACATCTCTTCTGCAAAGACTGGGCAGCAACAAGGGTCTGAGAAGCCTCTCCATGTCCAGCGTCCCTAGAAGTCGTGCTGAGGGCTTTTATCAGCCCTGTGGTGCAGCTAAGTGTGAGGGGAGGGATGGCTCCAGAAGGGGTTCTGGACCCCAGGCCACCCCTCAGTTCAGGGATCAGAGAAATCAGGTCTCTTTCTGGGTGGAAATGTGGCTGTGGGTGGGTGGGGGGGGAAGGGTTTGTGAGTCCTCCAGAACTGACTTGCCTCCTCCACGGAGCTGCAGATGAGCCTGGGGGCGTCCCAGGTGCAGCCCTGGCTCGGGAGCCCCAGAGGGCCTTGGCCGCAGTGACATGAGCCCCCGCCCCCGCTGTGCGTCCCCGCGCAGTCCAGTCTCCAGGGCAAGCTGAGGACCCGGAGAGCAGGGTTCTGCTTCTGGCTCCGCTACCGACCTGAAGCACATCATGTACCCTGGATTCTCCAATTGCAAAAACTATTTCTTCCTAACATGGTCAAGGGAATTTGAACAAGTGACTCTATGCCTGTTCAGGGCCAGAACGTGAACTGGCGGACCTTACACTCTGTGGGGAGCGGCGAGCGGCGCGAGGGGCGAACAGGGAGGCGGGCAGACGAAATCTCGTCAGCTTTTCTGAAGTGGCTTTATCTCGTCGTACGCTGAGGACATCCCCTGAGGCGAACACTGCTCTGTTCTTCAGAGGACGGAGGAAACTGAGGCTGGGAGAGGGCGTGAAGCCCAAGTTACAGCGAATGCTCCCGAGCGACTCAAGCTGGTGTGAAAGGAGCGGAGAGAAGTCGTCTCCAGGAGCGGCTGTCTAACGTGGGCGTCGTCGTCGCGACTCTGAATGTCTGTCCCTCGTGTCCCTGTTCGCGGGGGAGAGGGGCCGTCTACACCGCTGTCTCCCCGCAGCAACTACTGGGCGCAGGCAGTGAGTAAACGATAACATCACAGCCTGCGACGAGGTGCAGCTTCTGGAAGCGCCCGCGTCCGGGTGTTGGGGTCCCGCCCGTCCCCTCCCGTCGCCGTCTAACTCCGTCTCCGCTCCCCCAAGCCTCGGAGGCCCCGGGTCCTAGGACGTGTCGCGGCCCCCTCGCCCGCGCCCTTCCCGGAGCTCGCGAGCGGGCGTCGGGACGCGGCTCCTTACCTGCAGCGGGCCGAGCAGCGCGCACAGCACCAGCAGCGCGGG
>NW_007728541.1:182188-192093 GCF_000696425.1 Galeopterus variegatus | reverse complement strand
TGGGCCCGCCCCCCGGCCGTCCGCTGGCGCTGGGCGCGCGAGTTCGCCCGCGAGCGTCCTCCCTCGACTCTGCGGGTTGCACGCCGCCCGCGGGCACCCCCTGCGGACAGGGTAGCCGGTGACCCGCCCTAGGACCCTGCCGTCTGGCACCGCAGGCCTTGTGGCCCGCCACCCGGGAAGGACCGCAGCCGCCGGCCTGGCCCCGGCCCCACGCGCTCAGCCCTCCGAGGCCCGGCCTTCCCAAGGTGGATGCGCCGCCACCGGGAATGAACCAGAGGATCCTCACTGGAGATTTCATTGACTCCAGTTCGAAGGATCGACGTAATATACCGTCCACTACCCTTCAAAACATCCTCCTTTACATGGCGCCGTTCTTCCCTTCAAAGCTTTTTGACCAGCGGCCACTTCCTCCTGCCTCTCCTCCAGGTCCTTGTCCGGCTGGCAGCGCCACACCTGCCTCCGCCCCCACGCCCTCTCCGCCCCGCCCTAGCGAGCTCTCCAGGCTGGCACCGAACGCCGCTGGTGAACCCTCGCCTCCACCCCCACGTCGTCCTTTTCTGATATGGAGCTAGCCAGATGTCTGGGGCACGGCATCCTATTGTGTTTGTCGCTTGTCATTACTTGCTTAGGATTGTATTTCCCTCTCATTCTGGGTCGATGTTGGATACGTACATACACCTTTGTGTAGGTAACTGTTCATATGTAGATACCTGTCCCGTGTCAATATGATACATTCTGTTTTAGAGTACCAGAACTATCTACTTGTCTTACTCGGCCCGGCGCATGGTGTATCTTGGTGAATATCCCATGTGCACTTGGGAAAAACTATGCCTGCCTTTTGCTGTTGTTGAAGTTTTCTGAATGTCTGTTAGCCAAATAGGTTGAAATAAACATACTGATTTTTTGTCTACTTGTTCGGAGAAAACACAGTTATTGTTGGAAATCTGTAGAGATTTCCAAACTGTGGATTTGTCATTGTTTCCTTTCGGTTCTGTCAGTCTTTTTCATATTCTTGAGGCTCCGGTTAAAGGCATAAACTTTTAGGATTATTATGTCTTCTTGATGGATTGACCCTTTTATCATTATTGTATGTCCTCTTTGAGCACTGGTAAAAATTTCAGATTCTGAAGTCTACTTAGATATTAATAGCCACTTCACCTTTCTTATGAATAACGTTTACATGATTTATCTCATTCTATCGTTTTTATTTATCGTGAGAGCATATCATTGGGTCTTGCTTTTTCCATTTTATCTAGTTTGACTATCTCTGCTTTTCAATTGGAGTGTTTAAACAGTTCACATTTAATGTGATTATAGATATGGGGAAGTTTAGGTCTACCTTCTTGCTATTTGTTTACTATTTGCGCCATCATTGTTCCCTTTTTCCTCCCTTTTGAATTATTTGAGTATTTCTTAGGATTCCATTTTCTCTCCATTGTTAGCTTACTTTATATACTTTCTTTTTTCATGTTTTTAGTGGCAGCTCTGAGTTTACAATATGTGTCTATAACTTATCACGATCTACTTTCTGATAAAATTCTGCTGCCTGTGTGTAATGTGTGAGTCCTAAAACAGTCTACTTTCCATTTCCTCCTCCTTACCTTTGTGCTATTGTAGTCCTACTACTTGCCTGCCTTTTTAACTCCCTACTGTGCTTGATGGTGCACTGCCCAGTTGCTTTTGTGCTTTTCAGAAAGTAGTCTGAGAGTTGATTTAAAAAAAATTAAAATGCAGTATCCCTTGATAAAGCAATTCCACGTCTGTTAATAGAGTATTATGGCCCATCATAGTTTAGAATATTAATATGGCTATTTAAGAAAATTAAGTAGACATCCATGATAAATTAAGAAAGATATCCATGATATATTAAGTAAAAAGAGCAAGTTACAGAGCAATCTTGTGCCATGTTTGTAAACAACCATAGATGTGATTTTATTTATATAAGCAAAGAAAGTTTCTGGAAAGAATAATAATAGCAACCACTGATACACTTACAAATCCACTTAATCCTCACAACAGCCTTGTGAGGGATACTATTGTTTCTCCCATTTTACAGATGAAGAAACTAAGGCACAGAAAGGTTAATAACTTGCCTAGGGTAACTTGCCAATAAATGGCAGAACTGGGTTTCAGATCCTGACTTTCTGAATCTGGACTGCAAGTCCTGCCTCACTAAGCATCAAATTTTTAACATCAGGTGAGTTGCAGACGGGAAAGAAGAAACTACTAACTTTATTTTTGATGTTTCTAAATCATTCACATTGAGGAAAAACTACTTTTGCATTTTTGACTGACAGTTATGTAAACTTGGTAAATAGATGTTAAAACTCTAAATGAAGTAAGTACAGGAATGGTCACAAGTACAGACAGAATAATATTGAGTTGTCTGGCCTGTTATCTTGAATGTGGAGACAGGGTTTCTGGAAAAAGCAAGAGGCTAGGAAAGCTGGATGAGATTATTAGTTTGCTAAAAGGAACTGACTTGTGAGAGAAGGTACTTTCATTGTGGCACTTCATGAAAAATACCAAAGCTTAGTCCTGGCACATTTCCAACATTACCCCCTTCTATTTTCAAAAAAGATTGGGGGACTTAAAACTTCTGCTTGGAAAGCCCCAGAGGTGAGTGTGCTGTTTTTGGAAGCACTTTTGAACAGTAGAATGCCATGTTAACACATTAAATCTACTACTTTTTAAAAAGTTTTTAAAATAAAATTATTCTTAAAGACTATTTCTATATTTACAGGCTATCACTCAAATAACTCAAATATTTTATAAATAGTTATGTAGAATACCATTTATTAGTAACAAAATTAAAGTGGGCTTAAAGATGTCATCTTTACTATATATATGAGGGTAGTTCAAAAAGTTCTGGAAAAATTGAATTAAAAGATAATACTTCTTAGCCATTATAACTATTTTTTTTTTTTTTTTTAAAGATGACCAGTAAGGGGATCTCAACCCTTGGCTTGGTGTTGTCAGCACCACGCTCAGCCAGTGAGCAAACCGGCCATCCCTATATAGGATCCAAACCTGTGGCCTTGGTGTTATCAGCACCGCACTCTACCAAGTGAGCCGCGGGCAGCCCTCATTATAACTATTAAAAAAAAAGAAAATATAATACAAATCTCTCCGTGGACTTTTTGAAGAGATTATTACAAGAAATATGGAAGTAAGTTATCTCAAATCCTATTTCTCTATATTAACTGAAGGATGCACATATTACAGCTAAGATGTTTGCTCATGATTTTCAGAAACTAGTTTAAATGTTATTTGTGATTTTAAAAACCCACATTTATAAGCACATGTACAATTAAATTTTGGTTATATGTAATTAAATGTAAAAATATGTTTTAAGTAATAGATGCTTTAATATTTATTAAAGTTAAATGTTTCCAATTTTTAAAAAGTAATCAATGAATTTTCTTTCTACTGGGGAAAACCAAAGCACATTATACATATACAGGAATAATAGGTTTATATGAAAACTCTTTTACATGGATAGTGTGCACCTCACTCTGGAAATCCCCACTTCTCCTTACTTCTGCATGAACTCTTTAGTTTTCAGAATTAAAAAGGTAAAATCACAATGTGGCTATCATTTTTGTTTCTAGTGGATGGCTTGCAAGTATTATATTACATTTTAGCAGGTCTTCATTTAAGCACCAGCAAACATAGGCACAATCTTGTTAATGAAATGCTTATAAATATCAGTAAGAATAAAAAATAAATCAGTTTATGTAATTTTTTCACATGACAATATAAAAATCGTTGCTGTTACTGGGCATAGAGCTAAAGAGAATGCATAAAAGACTAAACACAAATCTTTCTTACAGTAAAATCTTACTAGGTAATACAAGCACTTTTATTACTTACCCTGTAATGTTTTGTTCTTCCTCTCCTAACTCCTATAAAACATTATGTAAACAAAAGTAAACCATTGCTAAATCAGGTTGACTCAGAGATAAATCAAGGTGGAATTCTATCCCATAATGACATGAAAAAAAAATTTTTTTTTTTTTAAAGATGACCAGTAAGGGGATCCTAACCCTTGACTAATAATAGAAAGGATCTTAACCCTTGACTAACCCTTGTCAGCACCACGCTCTCTGAAGAGAGCTAATTGGCCGTCCCTATACAGGGATCTGAACCTGTGGCTTTGGTATTACGAGCACAACACTCTCCCAAGTGAGCCACGGGCCAGCCCTACATAAAAACTTTTGAGCTGTCTCCACAGGCACCTATCTTTCTTACTTTGGTAGACAAGAATTTTTTTAATTCTACAGATTTGGTATTCTAAATAAATGAATTTCTAAGCTGTATGAGTAAATTTAGTAGTTATACTTTATGGATATTTTATTACAAATGAAATAGTTTCAAGTGGAAACAGGAATATAATTTGCATCTCCTCTCTTTCCTTTCTTCTTAACAATATGATGTATATACATTTGGTGGAGGTGGCTGTATGTCGTTTACACATGAACAGAAGCACAAGTGTTATCCTATATGCTGATGGCAAAGTTTTACTTTCAGACTGGCCTTAATAGGCAACTGATGCTGCTATCTAGATTGACATAGAATGATTTCTTTTTGATAATATTTTTACTGAAGTATAACATATATAAAGCATACAACTTGATGAATTATCAGAAAATGAAAACATACATATAGCCAGCACCTAAATCATAAAGTAGAACATTACCAGCATCCCCCAAACCCATTTATGCTCACTTTTGTCATTTCCCCTCATCCTTCTAGATCAGATTTAATCGTAATATCATTGGTTAGTTTTGTCTGCCTTTAAACTTTATATAAATGGAATCTATACTGTAGTATGTATTCTGTGTATGACTTTTGTTTAACATTATGTTTGTGAAATTCATGCATATTATTACCATAAAGTGTTGCACAACATTATGTTTCTGAACAAATCTATGGTTATTAGAGGGGGAGGGGTGGGGAAGGGGGAAGGAGGAGAAGGAAGAAGGGGTGGGGGGCAGGGGAGAGATTGGATAAGGGGCATAAAGAATAAGTATGATTTGTAACAATGGATATGCTGATAAAAAAGATATCTCAAGTGAAAAATGTACATCAAAAAAACCGTTACGTTTCTGAGACTCACTCAAGTTATTGTATATATGCAGCTGTAATTTACTCATTTTTCATTATCATGTAATATTCCGTTGTAAAAAAATACACTGAAATTTATCCTACTGTTGATGGACATTTAGGTTTTTTTCAGTTTGGGGCTCTTATGAATAATGTTGCCATGAATATTCATGAATGTCTTTTGGTGAACTTTCGTATGCATTTCTGTAGGAATGACAGAGAGGCTTATGTTCAATTTTAGCAGGTATTACTGAACAGTTTTCCAAAGCGTTTGTACAAATTTCACTCCTACCAGAGTGTATGAAGAGTTCCACGTGTTCCATATCCTTGTCAACACTTGGTATTATCAGCCTTTTAAATTTTGGCTCTTCTAGTAGGTGTATAGTGTTATCTTAGTATCATTTCACTTTAATGGTGTATCATTATAAATGACTTATCATTACATCTAACAATGTATCATTAGTATCATTTTATTTCCTCCCATCCAAATACTAATCAGGTATGATCCTGCTTAGCTTTTGAGATCAGACAAGATAGGGCATGTTCAGATAGTATGTCTGTAGACTCATTTTATTTCCTGATGACTAATGAGGTGGAGTGTCTTTTCATATATTTATTGGTCATTTGGATGTCCTCTTCTGTGCAGTGTCGGTTCAAGCCTTTTGCCCATTTTTCTGTTGAGTTCTAGTCTTCCTTATGCATTTGTGGGAATTCTTTATACATTTTGGATATGATTCCTTTGTGGATTTTCTTTTTAATCTCTTCTGCTCTGTGGATTTTCTTTTTAATCTCTTCAAGGTGTCCTCCAATTTATTAATCTTTTCCCTTGTAATTAGTACTTTTTGTAGTCTTATTTAAAAGTTTTATCCCTAATCCAAGAATGAAGATATTCTACCATGTTATCTTTTAGAAGCTTTACTGTTTTACCTTTGGAATTTAGATCTATGATCCACCAGCATTTATTTTTTCCCCATATAGATATCATCTGACCTTGTACCACGTATTGAAAAGGACAGCCCTTTTCTGACTACTTTGCCATATTTGTCATAAATAAAGTATCCATTTATGATGGTACTTCAAAAATTCATGGAAAAACAGAATTGAAAGATAATATGAATCTTTTCATGAGCTTTTTGATGTACTCTCATATATGTGAGTCTATTTCTGGATTTTTTTTCTATTCCTTTTATCCATTTATTTATCTCTGCTATAGTACCACAGTCTTAATTACTATAGTTTTATAAAAAGTCTTGCAATCTGGTATTGTAAACCCTTCAACTTTGATTTTCAAGATTGTTTTGGCTCTTCTTGGACTTTTGAATTTCCAAATATATTTTGAATCACTTTGTCAATTTTGACAGAACACCTACTAGGATTTTGTTTGTGATTGGATTGTATAAATAGATCAATAAGTAGATCAAATGGGTCTTCTAATACATTAACATGGTATATTCTACCAATTTGGACTTCTGAAGTTTCTCAGTCTCTTGTAATCTTCTGTGTAAAGGTTTGCTCTTAGATTTATTCTAGGTGTTTAAAGCTATTTTAAATGGTATTTTTTCATATGGATAATCTCATATTCTACCAGTTTATTGCTGTTATGTAAAAGTGTGACTAATTTTTGTATATTGACTTTGTATCTAACAGCCTTTATTTAGACTTATCTATTATTAATCTATTTTGATGGTTATTCCATTTATCTGTAGATATTTAAAAGATTTTTATGTACAGAATTGTGTTGTGTGCGAATGACAGTCTTATTTCTTCCTTTCTAATTCCTATAGCTTTTATTTCTTTCCTTGCTGGTTATTCCATTTATCTGTAGATATTTAAAAGATTTTTATGTACAGAATTGTGTTGTGTGCAAATGACAGTCTTATTTCTTCCTTTCTAATTCCTATAGCTTTTATTTCTTTCCTTGCCTTTTCCTTCCTTATTTCTTTCTTTTCCTGTTGCTCTAAACAGGATTTCTCCAGTACAATGTTGAATAAAAGTTGTGACAGCAAGTATCCTTGATTCATCCCTGATTTCTATATTTTACCCTCAAGTATGATGTAAGCTATACATTTTTTGTAGCTAGTCCTTATCATAGTAAGGAAGTTTCAATTATTAGTTTGAAGAGCTTTCTTTTTCATAAATGGACTTTGAATTTTATCAAGTATTTTTATTGCACCTATTGAGATGATGATATTTGTTCTGTTAATATGGTAATTTTTGAATGTTAAATCAACCTTAAAACCTTTGAATAAACTCAACGTAGTAATGATGTTTTTATTCTTTTTGTATGTTGGTAGATTCAGCTTGCTAATATTTAATTTAGGAGTATTTACATCTGTATTCATAAGAAAGATTGGCCTGTCATTTCCTTTCTGAATTGGGTTGTATCACGTTGTGGTGTTAGGTTTTTGCTGGGCAGGACTGTGGAATACATGGAAGAACTTTGAAAGGGTATACAAAAAATGGTATTATTTTTTTCCTTAAGTATTTGGTAGAATTCACTGATGAAATCTTCTGGGCATTGGGTTTTCTTTGTGGCATGGTTTTAAATTACAAGTTCAATTTCTTTAAGATAATAGAACTACTCAGATTTTCCTTTTCTCCTTGTGTTGGATTTGGTAAGTAGGGTTTTTTTTTTTTTTTTTTTTTTTAAATAGGAATATGTCCATTTCATCTAAGCTTTCAAATTTATTGTTATAAGATCATCCATAATTATCTTCATATTATATTTTGAATGTCTTAAGATTTGTAGAAAATTTTCTTTTTCATTTCTAAAATTGATAATTTATATCTTCTCTTTTTCTTGATAAGTATTGCTGAGGTTTAATAAATTTTATTAGTTCAAGTAATTAGAGTCAAATTTTCTGCTTTGTTGATCTCTATGTTTGAGTTTTCTATTTCACTAATTTCTGATCTTCTGCTTATTTTGCTGTTCTTTTTCAAACTTATTGAAATGAATGTTACATAGTTGATCTTGAGCCTTTCTTCTTTTCTAATCTATGTATTTAAAACTATATATACATTTTGGGCCGGCCCGTGGCTCACTTGGGAGAGTGTGGTGCTGACAACATCAAGTCAAGGGTTGGGATCCCCTTACTGGTCATCTTTTAAAACAAAAAACAAACAAAAAACTATATGTACATTTCCCTCTGAGCATGACTTCAGCTTCATCTTACAAGTTTTGACATTTTTGAATTTTTATTAATAAAAACATTTTCTACTTTCCACTGTTGTTTCTTCCTTAATTTCCAATGTTTGTATTTTCAAGTTACCTTTTTGTTGTTGATAACTTAACTCCACTGTGGTCAGAGAACATATTCAGTAGGATTTCAATCCTTTGAAACTTGTTATACTTGCTGTGTGGCCCAGCACATAGTCAGTTTTGGTAAATGTCACATGAACATTTGAAAATAATGTGTATTTTGCAGTTGTTGGGAATAGAACTCTTCATAAGATATTCAGGTCAAATATATAATTGTTGTTGAAATCTTTTATAACATTACTGACTCTTAAATTGTTTCCTAGCAGTTTCTGAGAGAAGTGGGTTAAAATTATTAAAACGTGAAATTGTGTGACAAGTTTTCCTTTTAGTTCTGTCAGTTTTTGCTTTAATACATTTTGAAGCTGTTAAGTACAAAAAAGATTGAGTATTTTAATTGTTATCATTCTATTTTTCCCCTCCACAAGCGTCTTTTCTTTTTTTTTAATTGTTAACCTACACTAGACATTACAACATGCATCCTAAACTTGTTAAAGTCTTATGCAAAGTAGTATTTTTATTACTTCTGGGGAAATTCAGGAATCTTTGAGTACTTTAACTTTAGTCACACCCCATCCCCATCTTGTGTGCTATTTTTGTTGGTTATGCATATTTTAAGTTCTACAAGACATTTTTAATTTTTAGATTTACCCACATATTCATCCTTTCCACTGTGCTTTATTCCCTTCTGCATCTCTAATGTAGCATCTAGGATCATTTTCCTTTGCTTGAATAGCTTCTTTTAGTTTTTCATTCTGGTGACAAATTCTGTTTTGTTTTGGGATTTATTTTGGTCTAACAATAAATATCTTAATTTGCCTTAATTTTAAATGGTATTTTTTGCTAAGTATAGAACTCCAGGGTGGCACTTATTATTTTTTTTTCCAGCATTTTAAAGATATCATTCTTTTGTTTTCTGTTAAGTCTGCTATCAATCTTATTGTTGCTGCTTTTAAGATTTTCTCTTTGATTTTCAGCAGTTTTACTATGACATATCTCAGTTTAGTTTTCTTTGTATCTATCCCATTTGTGGTTCATTACCCTTCTTGAGGTTTTTTGTAAGTTTGAGAAAATTCTTTGCCATTCTCTCAAAATAGTTTCTGTCCCATATGACTCTTACCTTTTTTTCCGTCTTTTGCATTTTTACAAAAATCTGTGCTTCAGTGTGAGCATTTTCCTCTGATCTATCTACCAGTTCACTAACTCTCTCTTCAACTATATCTTATCTGCTGTTAAATGTTTCATTGAGTTCTAATTTTCAGTTATTACAGTTTTCATTTTAAAAATTTCCATTTGATTTATTTTCAGTTTCCAGCTTTCAGCTGAAATTTTTATTTTGTTCCTTATTTTCTTTTTTTTTTTTTTTTCCTTTTTGTCTTTTTTCGTGTCCGGCAACGGATCGCAACCCTCAGTGTCGCGCCCGTACCGGACCGGGACTGGCAACGGGATCGCAACCCTCGGTGCTGCACCCGCACCTCGCTCAACCAGTGAGCAGGAACCGGTCTGTATGTGGGATCCGAACCCTCGGCGGGGGCGCCCCCGC